>NW_027195797.1:0-120000 GCF_038502225.1 Cherax quadricarinatus
AAAACACACCATAATATGCATATATTGTCACTTTGTAAATTATAAAGTAGGACACCGTATACGTTAAATACAATTAACGTAATGTATTGAGAATAAGGTAAAAACAATATGTTCATCAAACACAGAATATATTAATAAACAAGGATCCAACACACTGACACCTCTACAAGCATCTAACAACATGCATATGAGTAACATATATAGAACAATGTCCTACTGCAAAATCAAACACATATATTGAGTATACTCGTCACAGACAATGAATACACATCATACGCCCAAGTTCATACACATTCACCCGCTACATACCAGGAGGCGACCCCGTTTTCACCCCTGACAGCCCATCAACATAACACATTGTACCATCCCTACCCTGCCCCACCCACCTAATTTACAAATTTAATAAAATCTCTAATGTAAGGTCTCTATATCCCTCAGAGAAATCCCGCTCCCACCTCCTCCCATAAAGTTCTCTATTACGGCACAACGTTTTAGAAGAATGGGGAAAATCCCCTCCACCGGAGCCACAACCCTTTCCGCCGACATCCTACACAGCCTACTTATTTTTACCTTACCCAGATCCCTTACCATCACCACTGCCCTCAAAATAGTTTCACACTCCCTCAACTCCGTCCCAGAAAACATGCGTTTCAATTTATTGTGTACCTTAACCAACCCCCCCCCCCACTCACACCCTCCCTCATCACCTCCCTTTTAATGAAGATACATTTGACCCTCCTCTTTAAGTTCATTAAACCCAACCCCCCCCCTGATGCACAGGTAACATTACTACATCCCTTTTAAGCCAATCACAACCTGAACCCCACAAAAATTTAAAAACCCCTCTAATTATAGTTGCAATTGCCGTCCCCGTTAAAGGGAACACGGCAGCCACATGCAAAACCTTGCTATACAATAAAACGTTAATTACAATGGCACGCTGCACAAGGGTCAAATGATAAGGCCGCAATGCTCCCAATCGACCCAGTATCTTTTCTACCAACCTGACCGAATTATTAACACGTGCAACATCAAGATCATCTGCATAGATTAGACCACAAATTTTTAATGACTTCACCCGCTTCTTTACGACTGCACTACCCCACTCAACCCTCTCCCCCCAAGTTCCTAACCCCATAACCATGGACTTCTCCGAATTTACCCTCATACCAGTTGCACATGCAAACGTGTCGACCACTCCATCTAAGGCGTTTATGGACATCCCCTCTCTAACCAATACAGTGGTATCATCTACATACCCTATGAGAACAGGCCAAACGCCCCTCAGTACCCCCCCCAACCCCTTCACTAACGCCCATATGGCGCTCCACCATTCTATAAAAGGGGTCCTGTATGCATGCAAATAAAAGCTGTGACATAGGACACCCCTGTCTAAGACCTCTGCCCATTACAATCCTCCCCCCTAATCTTCCATTAATCTGTACTCTCACCATTGCCCCTCTATATAACGCCTCTACCCATCCCACTATTTCTTCCCCATAGCCCTGTTTCCTGAGGATAGCTCTCAACGCCTCTCGCTCCACCCTATCATAAGCTCCTTGCCAGTCTAGTGCAACCAAACCCCCCCCCCCTTCCCCCCCTTTTTCTTCCACGAAATCCCTTAAAAGACCATGTCCCACCCCCATAGACCTACCTGGCAACCCAAACTGGGTTTCCGATACAACCCTCCCTACAACACACTTGATCCTATTTCCTAAAATTTTTGCAAATAACTTATAATCCGCGCATAACAACGATATTGTTCTATAGTCCCTGAGCGAACGCTGTTCCTTACCCTTCGGTACCAAAACAACTACAGCTGTTGCCTGTCTGTCACCCAACCTTCCCCTTACCTTCATCAAGTTCAGTAACCTCACCAAAAAACCTTTTATTAACTCCCAATGCTGTTGATAAAACTCCGCCGGCAGTCCATCGATGCCCGGTGCTTTGCCCTTTTGCATGGCACTCAAAGCTCTCCATATTTCCCCCTCAGTTATGTCCCCCCCCAAAGCTTCCCTATCACTGTGTCCTAACCTACATGGCACACTTCCACACACCCTCTCTAAATCCCCTAATCCTACCCCTTCCTCCCGCCAATACTTTTCGTACCACTGATCCGCAAACAACCCCATCCCATCCGTAGTGTGGATAACCTGACCCGCCCTATACCCTCCCACCGACTCAAGAACCTCCAAACATGGAATAGTTGTTGCCTGCCGACGTTGTTTTTGTCTGCGCAACACACACGAAGACGGCCTATCACCCCATAACACCTCCTCCACCCCCGCCATTACTCTCACCGCTTGGAACCGCTCGTCCTGAATTTCTCGCAACCGCTCTTTAAGTATCATAATGTCGTCCATCGGATAGACACCCTCTACTGTCCCTTTTACATAACAACCCCGTAACCTGTCCTCCAAATAATTAATCAACCCAAATTTTAAAGAATTAATCCTTTTCCCCTCCCTCACATAATAATGCCGAATCCGGTCCTTAGCCACACCATCCCACCACGTCACCACGTCCTCCACACCTTGTACCTCCTCAGTTAATCTCTCCCACAGCTCCGTAAAACCCCCCAACCCCTCCTCATCTTCCAACAGACTCGTATTTAATTTCCAATATCCCCTAGAGATACAAGCTAGAGAATCCCACTCTACTTCTGCGACAACCGCCCTATGATCTGAAAAAGCTAGTTCAATAGTACGGACAGACTTTGACAATACCTTATGAGATATATACAACCTGTCTAACCTAGCTGCGTAACCTCGCCTCACGAAAGTATGCTCCACCTCCCACGCTCCCCCACCTACCACATCCCTCAACTGAACGTCCACCAAAAGATTGCGTAATGCTGTCAACATATGCCCCGCCCCTCGTGGTTCCACATCCGCTCTCCTGATCACACAATTCCAGTCCCCACCTACGATGGCCACTTCAGGTAAACCACGGAAAGCAAAAACTAGATCATCACACACAAAATCCCTCTTGACTTTCATATCATTTTCAGCTGGTGCATACACACTTACAAAGGTTACCCTCTGCCCCATCCACCACCCATCCACACGCAACACCCTCCCCCCCCACCCCCTTCACGTCTTTGCAACACAAACGGGCTCGCCTCCTTTATCAATAAACCCACACCACCTTTCAAACGTGCCGATGGCAGAGTCAACACCGTATACCCGTCCACCTCGAGCACTCTACCCTCCCTGAAATTATGCTCCTGTAGAAAGACTACGTCCACTCTGTATCGACGTAAGAGCATACGAAAGCATTCCCTCTTCACACCAGTACACAGTCCATTCACATTCACAGTCATGCACTTAAGGCCTTTCTAAAGCTTCCAACCCTTTCTCCTCTCACCCTTCCCAGGGCCTCTTGCCCCAGGGTCAACATGTGGTTTGTCACCATCCACCCCCCCCCGTTTCGATGCCTCTTATCCTGGCTGTCACGAGAATATACATCCTTCCTCCCAGACCTCTGCGCGGGCGTCAGGACATCATCTGAGTCTGACGCAGCCGCCCTCTTCCTCGTGACACTCTCTACCGCCATACTGTCTTCCGAAGATTCCTCACAGTGAACATCAACCTCTACTGTGACCTGTCGCACAGAGCTCGGTGACTCCTCTCTGTGCCTGCAGTTGTCCTCCTTCCTTCTCGTGCCTGTCCCGCCACACTCTCCTTTCAACTCAGGCACCATTTCACGGACCAAGCCATTATCCTCGCCCGAAGAAGGTAAAGTTTTCAATACCTCGTCGAGCTCCTCCTCCAGCTCTTGCACCTCCTGCTGAATTAGCACTTCCTCCCCCGTCACCGGCAAAGTGGCCATTTTTGGCTCCACACAACTCGTGCCTCGCCCATCATGCACCACAAGAGACTCTTCTACAATTTCACTCCACAGACGGCCATCTCCTCGGTTTCCTTTGGAATTCTCCTCAACGACATCCACACCTGTAACTGGTGCTCCACCTGTTTGCGCCGGCGCCCTCCACTGCCTCCCACACGTCGCCGCCATATGTCATACTCCCCACACAACCTGCATGTCCGTCGCTGCCCAGCATACGCCACTAGAATTTGGGTCCTAAACTCCGGCATCACGACGTATGACGGGATCGGGTGCCTCAGTGTCATTTTGAGGGAGAATGTACCCTCCGGACGTCCCATGTACGCACCTGCCGCCCACTTGCCTTGGGTTGCCAGATGCACGGTACCATAAGCTGCAAACACCTTCCGTAAGTCCTCCTCGTCAGCCTCGAAGGGGACATTTCGCAACTTCACCCACGTATAGTGGCGAGAGACGTCTATGAGTCGCACTTTGACAGCTGGAGTTACATCAATACTCACATGCTCAAATTTCGTCACTAACGACTCGTACACAGCCGTCGAATTTAACTTGACGAATAGACGATAGGCCCCATTCAGGGCCACACCATAAACCTCATCATCCTGCACTCCGTACGTTTCCCTGATGATTGCCGGAAGTAACACCTGCGCCGTAGAGGGGGAAATCGCCCCACGAAGCAGCTCAACGCCGACAGTGTTCACCCTACGTCGGATACTCAGCGCCATATTGTTGCTATGAGAGCTCTCCTGACAAACAGCAGAGGGGTGCTGTGCACAACCGCACTCCACCGCAGTCAGGCAGCTAATGACCTTCTTGTTGGGTGAGTCACCCAGCTCCCGTTTTCGTTGGGTGAATGCTGGGTGAGCGCCCGTTTTCTTTTGGCTGCCCATTCTCTGTGATTGAGTCTGGAGGGACTCATTTATACTGATTTATATTGTAAAACACTAGTTTTACAGCTTTTTTCGAAGGACCTTGGCTCATAGGTTATTTGTACACTGTAGTACAACATATTTGGACCACAGTGTGGTCTTTATCCGGTTCGAACACGACCAAAACTCTGTTGAGATTTTTGGCCTTACCTGCCGTGTTTATTATAACTATATATAATGAACACTTAGCTGATAAATGACAGCAAATCGTCTACACAGCCGCCCCTGCAGACGAGGTCTAGAAGCTGTCGAAACCATCACAACAGTGGGCTGTCAAGAGATACAATTTGTAAGTATAAATTACCCCTAGGTGGTGTTATGTCAGCATATTTCATTCGATGATGGCTGACGAAATACTTACTTGTTTGGACTCAAAAGTCCACACCTTACTGCCGATTATAGGTTGATTACAAACTCCTTGTGACTCAAGAATTGCGCAATCCCCCGATCTACAAGAAATTCGTAACATACCTTGCTCTTTGTAACGTGAGCTATGGTGTTCTCAACACCTTCGACAGATATCGGTGACTTGATAGAAGCTGAAGTGTCCTTGGATGTCCACGTCTTCCATTGTCTAGGAAACGCACACTGGTACACTATGTTCCACAAGATTTGTCTTTATTGTTCACAATGCATCACAAGAGAAGCTGATCACACCTCTCTTATGTTTATCGTGTTTTGTGAGACACTTTGTCCACACTAACGCACAGATCAGTGTTCTTTGTTGGTTATCCTGGCGTCAGTGTCACTCGTAGTAGAGTCAAAGATAGTCTGCCAGACGCTACAGCGCTCCATCCCGTCACTGCCCCCAGCACAAAAAAAAAAAACGCTGACCTAGTACCTTGCATCCTTGTCACCTCCTCGATGAAGCAAAGCAGAATGTTTGTTTCTTGCTGTCTTAATCATAGACAACAATGTACACTAGTTTTACTATGGTAATAAAGTGGGAGCAGGATTTTCCTTAATTGTCCTGCTAAGTAAGAGATGTACTGTCTCTTATAAAAATACACGTTGCAACACCGCTGCAAGGAGCAGAGGTCATTTGACTACGTGGCATAGCATCTGTGATCAATTACTCACTCTAGCAGTAAACAAGATGCTCGCCCCTTCTGCGTGGCCCCTCAGGGCTGAAAGGGCTGAAGGGGGCTGAAGGGGGCTGATACCCCCCTCCTGGAGAAAATTTCTCCACAAAGTATAAACCGCAGCCATGTAGCGGCTACACGCAAAAATTCCACATACTTCCCTAACACAGATAAAACAAAACAAAATTTTGTGTCAACTGCACCTAAACACAACTCACATCATATGACTTAAGACTGCTATGTACATAGATAACAACATAATAATATGACTTAAGACTACTATGTACATAGATAACAACATCGACACCATGCCTAACCCTTCTAGGGTAGGGTAGGTGCCTGAGCCCGAGCCTTTAGCTCATAAGACTGTCATTCCCATTTGCCCCCTTGGGGCGGGGATGGCAGACCAGAGAGGCCTAGCTTGTGGCTAGGCCTGGGGACAGTTGGTCCCAAAGATGAGGAGGTACTTGTGCCTCCTCCCATGGGAGACTTAGGTCTCAGACACTCCCTAAAGAGGGAGCCAAGGCCGGGCCACCACTTGGAAAAGGCCCGGGCCGGGAGAATACCGGCTAATCTTTAATAATAATAAATAATAATGTGGACCTATATCCTTACTTGAAGTCACTGGCAAAATTCTTGAGATCATTTCCAATAGATTGAACTATTACATGGAGTTTAATCACCTCTTCACAGAAAAACAATTTGGTTTTATTAATCATAGAGGTACCCATCATGCAATAAATATTATTTTCGATGCTGTAGCGAGCCAGAAAAATCAGGGCAATTTTGCCCTAATTGCCACCAGAGATGTTCATAAAACTTTTGGTAGCTTATGGCATGATGGTCTTATATATAAACTTGTTGATCTACCTGACCTTAACTGAACCTTTCTCAGATTTATATATAACATCTTAACTCAAAGAAAAATTATTCCTACCTATCTCTGCAAATTAAAGATTAGCCGGTATTCTCCCGGCCCGGGCCTTTTCCAAGTGGTGGCCCGGCCTTGGCTCCCTCTTGAGGGAGTGTCTGAGACCGAAGTCTTCCATGGGAGGAGGCACAAGTACCTCCTCATCTATGGGACCAACTGTCCCCAGGCCTAGCCACAAGCTAGGCCTCTCTGGTCTGCCATCCCCGCCCCAAGGGGGCAAATGGGAATGACAGTCTTATGAGCTAAAGGCTCGGGCTCAGGCACCTACCCTACCCTAGAAGGGTTAGGCATGGTGTCCATCGACCTATCTCTGCAGGTCAACAGAGCCTTTTATACCAACAGCGGGTGTCCCACAAGGTTCATGTCTTAGTGCAATTCTGTACAATGATACAATAATAACGCAATTTGCAGATGATGTTATCCATATCGTCTCATCAACCCCTGTAACAGGAAAATGTGAGTATGAGAGAGTCATAGAAAAAATGAATATTGAACTTCGTCGAACATTTAATTGGGAAAAGAAATGGAGAATTACGACCAACCCTGACAAAGTCCTTATTAGTTTTGCATCAACCATCGAAGACAAGGGGGGTATCTCCATCAGAGGTTCACCTGTAGCAATTAGAAACCCTAAGAAGATTTTGGGATATGAAAGAGACAGGCTGCTCCACTCAACATCTCACGTCAATAAAATGATTAGGATAGACAAAGCCGGTCTTAGCAGTCTCTATAGATTTAATCAAACCGCTTCCTATTGTGTCCCAATGTCGTTAACAACAGAGACCAGCATGCTACTGTTACAACGGGTCCAGAATTTATTATTATTATTAAATATTAGCCGGTATTCTCCAGGCCCGGGCCTTTTCCAAGTGGTGGCCCGGCCTTGACTCCCTCTTTAGGGAGTGTCTGAGACCTAAGTCTCCCATGGGAGGAGGCACAAGTACCTCCTCATCTTTGGGACCAACTGTCCCCAGGCCTAGCCACAAGCTAGGCCTCTCTGGTCTGCCATCCCCGCCACAAGGGGGCAAATGGGAATGACAGTCTTATGAGCTAAAGGCTCGGGCTCAGGCACCTACCCTACCCTAGAAGGGCTGGGCATGGTGTAGATGGGTCCAGAAGAGAGCTCTCCACTTTATTACGGGTACCAGGATGAGAGACAGAATCAACATGGCAGATTTACACATACAACAGGATATTTCTGCCTTAAAACATATTTGACGTAAATTCAAAATAAAGATAATTGTTAGTTAGTTAAAGATTCGCCGGTATTCTCCCGGTCCGGGCCTTTTCCAAGTTGTGGAAAATTTTTTAATTTTCCGAAACTATAGTGCCTAATAGGTGTTTAATGTGTCTATATGGGTCAAAAATGTATTTGAAAATAAGAGTAGAACCAAGAGTTCCCTTTGCGCATGCGCGGATGTGCGGGGGGAGTGGCGGGTTTGTTTTGAAGGTGGAGAGGAAGCGGAAAAGGCATGGTACCACGAAATTGGCATTCACGGCGGCCTAAGGATTAATATAGGCCTCATTTCGTAATAGGAAGTGTCGTGACTGTTCCTAGTGGAGAGTGAGGGAACGTGATTTACTGGACCACGATAATAGAGTGGTAAAAGGTGATACGGGTAGGACCGGGGGTGACTGACGCGTCGTCCTGGACTGAGCCCTGGGGAAAATTACCCTTGGTTTAATCATCACTCCTCGGTCTCAGATCTTAATGGAGTGATCTCTAATGTGTATAATAGTTTGAGTCATTAAATCGTCTTGTGAATTGTAATGTAATTAATGATAATAACGCTAAGTTAAGAGAATGTGTGAAGTGAAATAAGTCGTTTTGCTCCGAGTGAACACGTTAGACCTCGTTGTTAGCGAGACGAGGAAAGTGAAGCTCCTTGAGTCACGACGTCTAAAGCAGGACAAACCAGCGGATACCTCGTCCTGCTGGATTGAAAATCGTGCCGGTGTAGCAGGACATCGAAAATGAGATGGTGAATGGAAGAAATGAGGAATATCAATCACCCACAGTTAAGTAACCCTTCTAGTTATAGCAACCTTAGGCTGGCCAGTTGTGGTATGTTGTAATTAGATAGGTTATGAGTGATCCAGCTACATCAAGTGACCACCAGAGAACATCTGGTAAGTGGTGAGATTATGTACCAATGTTTTCCTTGATGGATGTATCCAGGTGTATCCTGCCCCCCCCCCCCTTCATTCAGCTAAACTAATATAATCTATACAGTCCACAATTAATTAGTTGCACCGTACTTGTGGGTGCTATCCAATCCATACTGGTCTCGGATAGATATGGATAAGATTGTGAGGTCGAGGGGACCACTTGGCGCGACCAGGGGTGGTTAAGTTTTCTCACATGTCTACACGGGGTGACTACGGTAAACATATAGTTAAGCACCCTAGAAAATTTTCCACATCTGCCCGCTGGTCCTTCGTGAACCGGATGCAATCAGTGAAAAAATTAATTGAATTAATTACTTAATAATTAAGTGACTGATTGAAGGAAGTGGGTGTAGGGTGCACAAGTTTAATCGATCGTGTGATGGATGACAATTAACTCAATTAATTGCTAGCACATGTGTGGCTAGGATTTATACAAGAGTAAAGTGCAAGAATTACTCTTATAAGGCGCCTACTTAAGTTGTATAATCAGTGATTAATAATTCTCTAACCATGACTGGATCTAATGGAGTTAATGTGGCTGACAAGTCCGTGAATTTTAGAGTAATGAAAGCATCATTACAGGCTATTAAAAGCCATGTGACGAAGGCATTTGATTTAGTGAATCAAAGAACCGTGAACCCTAATGAATTAAAGTTATATTTAGATGCTTTAGAGAGTAGATTTGATTGGTACAAATTGTGGTTTAAAGACTGTGAAAGAGATCTGCTAGAGAATTGTGCAGATGGAATGGAAATGAATGTTTTAATTAATCAACATTACGAATTGGAAGAAAAACTGTCTTGTAAAAGTAAGGCTTTGAATAAATTAAAGGGTGTAAGCCAGGCGGTTGATCAACCTATTAATGCAAAGGGTGTGTTTGCCAAAACCTCCATAGTACGGTCTGGAGGAAATCAGACTAGGTCGGCAGGAATTAATTGTTCAATTGCAGACCAGTCAGCCAATTATTATTATTATAATCAAAAAGAAGCGCTAAGCCACAAGGGCTATACAGCACCAGTCAGCCAAACAGTTCTAAGGATATAACACATAATGACTCTGAAGTATCTGTCAAGTCTCAAAAGGGAAAAATAATCCCAGTGGTAATAATCATAGTTAAGAGTTAAATAGGCACATATCAAGTCAGGAATCAGTAATAGTGGTTCCTCACATCAAGGTAAGAGGAATAAGTACCTCAGTAAGTGTAACCCAGTTAATAAGAGGTCAGGCAAGGAAAAGAGAGACTGCCTCTTCTGCCAGGGTACTCATTTCACTAAAAATTGTAATGCCTGTAATTCATGGGATATTAAAGTGGAAAGAATGAAAGAACTTGACAGATTTATCAGATGTCTAGACAATCATAATGTAAAGGATTGTCATACCAAATTGAACAGTTGCTATCAATGCAACAAGGGAAAGCACCATACAGTTATGTGCAGGGTTGTATGTGATTCTTATAATAATGGTGACAATAATGATAATGTTAATAACCCTGACACTACAGTGACTGATGTAAAGGTTGCAGCTAATGGCAATAATGATGGCCTAGCTCTAGGTAGCCTTGCCGGTGTTGGATGTAAAAATTCAGGATAAAGGGCATAAATCCAAAACCATACGGCGTCACTCTCCTCAACACTGGTACGGGCCATGTAATATATGGCAGACTACCGCCTAGTAATAATGACTAGAGGAAGTAGTGAATACGGTCACGGTGTCTTACTCATGAAAGGTCAACCCAGTACAAGTATTCTTCTATCGAGAATGATGTTGAACCAGTCTAATTTGTGGGAGCTGGACAGCATAGGGATTAATGTAAATGAGGAAAGTCCAAATGATTCCTTTACTCAGGAACAATACCTGAAGGATGTTAAATGTGAATCTGGACATTACTGGGTGCGACTTCCGTGGAAGCTTGACCGCCCAGAATTACCTACTAATTATAGGATGGCGTATGGACAGTTAAAGGGCCCAGCTCTGCGAACTGAGCAAGACACCAAAATTGTTGACTGCTTATAATGATATAATTAATAAGCAGTTAAATAATAAATTGTTCTTACTTCAGGCGACGATAAATGCACACCTTAAGTGCACAGGTGGTCCACTGAGCGAAGTAATTGGGTAAATAATCTTATGTGGACAATTTCCGGGTGTGACGTCAACTGAAGAGGAACTTATGAGGATATGTGAAGGGGTTAATGAAATAATGCAGTAAGGTGCTGGGACTGACTTGGGATACTGAGAGAGACTTGTTATTGTTAAAGTCTCAAATTTCCAGTATGCCCAATAAATTAATCCAGGGAGCATAGGCTTATGCCCCTGAGAGAATGGAACACTAATTAGTCCATTTTGAGGGATCAATAAATATAGATGGCCATGGAGTTGGTGCCTATATGCAGTAATGTGCTGGGGCTGACTTGGGATACGGAGAGAGACTTGTTAGTGTTAAAGTCTCATAATTCCAGTATGCCCAATAAATTAATCCAGGGAGCATAGGCTTATGCCCCTGAGAGAATGGAACACTAATTAGTCCATTTTGAGGGATCAATAAATATAGATGGCCATGGAGTTGGTGCCTATATGCAGTAATGTGCTGGGGCTGACTTGGGATACTGAGAGAGACTTGTTAGTGTTAAAGTCTCATAATTCCAGTATGCCCAATAAATTAATCCAGGGAGCATAGGCTTATGCCCCTGAGAGAATGGAACACTAATTAGTCCATTTTGAGGGTTCAATAAATATGGGTGGCCAGTGAAGATGGGAAAATTGTACTCCACATTATGTAAGTCGTCTAGCAACGACCTCCGCCCGGCCGCAGTGTGGAAAATTTTTTAATTTTCCGAAACTATAGTGCCTAATAGGTGTTTAATGTGTCTATATGGGTCAAAAATGTATTTGAAAATAAGAGTAGAACCAAGAGTTCCCTTTGCGCATGCGCGGATGTGCGGGGGGAGTGGCGGGTTTGTTTTGAAGGTGGAGAGGAAGCGGAAAAGGCATGGTACCACGAAATTGGCATTCACGGCGGCCTAAGGATTAATATAGGCCTCATTTCGTAATAGGAAGTGTCGTGACTGTTCCTAGTGGAGAGTGAGGGAACGTGATTTACGGGACCACGATAATAGAGTGGTAAAAGGTGAATACGGGTAGGACCGGGGGTGACTGACGCGTCGTCCTGGACTGAGCCCTGGGAAAATTACCCTTGGTTTAATCATCACTCCTCGGTCTCAGATCTTAATGGAGTGATCTCTAATGTGTATAATAATTTGAGTCATTAAATCGTCTTGTGAATTGTAATGTAATTAATGATAATAACGCTAAGTTAAGAGAATGTGTGAAGTGAAATAAGTCGTTTTGCTCCGAGTGAACACGTTAGACCTCGTTGTTAGCGAGACGAGGAAAGTGAAGCTCCTTGAGTCACGACGTCTAAAGCAGGACAAACCAGCGGATACCTCGTCCTGCTGGATTGAAAATCGTGCCGGTGTAGCAGGACATCGAAAATGAGATGGTGAATGGAAGAAATGAGGAATATCAATCACCCACAGTTAAGTAACCCTTCTAGTTATAGCAACCTTAGGCTGGCCAGTTGTGGTATGTTGTAATTAGATAGGTTATGAGTGATCCAGCTACATCAAGTGACCACCAGAGAACATCTGGTAAGTGGTGAGATTATGTACCAATGTTTTCCTTGGTGGATGTATCCAGGTGTATCCTGCGCCCCCCCCCTTCATTCAGCTAAACTAATATAATCTATACAGTCCACAATTAATTAGTTGCACCGTACTTGTGGGTGCTATCCAATCCATACTGGTCTCGGATAGATATGGATAAGATTGTGAGGTCGAGGGGACCACTTGGCGCGACCAGGGGTGGTTAAGTTTTCTCACATGTCTACACGGGGTGACTACGGTAAACATATAGTTAAGCACCCTAGAAAATTTTCCATACAAGTGGTGGCCCGGCCTTGGCTCCCTCTTAGGGAGTGTCTGAGACCTAAGTCTCCCATGGGAGGAGGCACAAGTACCTCCTCATCTTTGGGACTAACTGTCCCCAGGCCTAGCCACAAGCTAGGCCTCTCTGGTCTGCCATCCCCGCCCCAAGGGGGCAAATGGGAATGACAGTCTTATGAGCTAAAGGCTCGGGCTCGGGCACCTACCCTACCCTAGAAGGGTTAGGCATGGTGTCGATGAAAGATAATTGTAATAATAAAAGATAAATAAGTATAAGATAACCAGATATTGTATCTTTCTCCAAACTTATTCAAAATTTATCATATTTCACAAATTATCTTCCGTACCTTAAATAATAATAATAATAATATAATAATAACTGACTCAATAAAATAAAATAGTTTAGTTACACTTCAAAATATTTATTTTTTGGAACGTGGAACGTAAACAATATTTTTTTTTCCGTCTCCTCTAACACCATATGATGAGTTATATAACAGTTAAACAAACTCAAATATTTACTTAAAATTAAATAGTAAAATTTAAAACTTAGTAAACTATTGAAAAAAGTTTTCCAATTTCTTGGAGGTAAAAAAAACTTTCTATAATATTTTAAAACATAGAAAACAAGATTATTCAATTTTTACAAATAGAATATTTATCTTGGTTAATTACATGCATTTTAAAAAGAATAAAATATTTTGGAAACCTTAGGGTTATATATTTAATAAATACTTTTAGTTTACCTGGAGAGAGTTTCGGGGGTCAACGCCCCCGCGGCCCGGTCTGTGACCAGGCCTCCTGGTGGATCAGCGCCTGATCAACCAGGCTGTTGCTGCTGGCTGCACGCAAACCAACGTACGAGCCACAGCCCGGCTGATCAGGAACTGACTTTAGGTGCTTGTCCAGTGCCAGCTTGAAGACTGCCAGGGGTCTGTTGGTAATCCCCCTTATGTGTGCTGGGAGGCAGTTGAACAGTCTCGGGCCCCTGACACTTATTGTATGGTCTCTTAACGTGCTAGTGACACCCCTGCTTTTCATTGGGGGGATGGTGCATCGTCTGCCAAGTCTTTTGCTTTCGTAGTGAGTGATTTTCGTGTGCAAGTTCGGTACTAGTCCCTCTAGGATTTTCCAGGTGTATATAAGCATGTATCTCTCCCTCCTGCGTTCCAGGGAATACAGGTTTAGAAACCTCAAGCGCTCCCAGTAATTGAGGTGTTTTATCTCCGTTATGCGCGCCGTGAAAGTTCTCTGTACATTTTCTAGGTCGGCAATTTCACCTGCCTTGAAAGGTGCTGTTAGAGTGCAGCAATATTCCAGCCTAGATAGAACAAGTGACCTGAAGAGTGTCATCATGGGCTTGGCCTCCCTAGTTTTGAAGGTTCTCATTATCCATCCTGTCATTTTTCTAGCAGATGCGATTGATACAATGTTATGGTCCTTGAAGGTGAGATCCTCCGACATAATCACTCCCAGGTCTTTGACGTTGGTGTTTCGCTCTATTTTGTGGCCAGAATTTGTTTTGTACTCTGATGAAGATTTAATTTCCTCATGTTTACCATATCTGAGTAATTGAAATTTCTCATCGTTGAACTTCATATTGTTTTCTGCAGCCCACTGAAAGATTTGGTTGATGTCCGCCTGGAGCCTTGCAGTGTCTGCAATGGAAGACACTGTCATGCAGATTCGGGTGTCATCTGCAAAGGAAGACACGGTGCTGTGGCTGACATCCTTGTCTATGTCGGATATGAGGATGAGGAACAAGATGGGAGCTAGTACTGTGCCTTGTGGAACAGAGCTTTTCACCGTAGCTGCCTCGGACTTTACTCTGTTGACGACTACTCTCTGTGTTCTGTTAGTGAGGAAATTATAGATCCATCGACCGACTTTTCCTGTTATTCCTTTAGCGCGCATTTTGTGCGCTATTACGCCATGGTCACACTTGTCGAAGGCTTTTGCAAAGTCTGTATATATTACATCTGCATTCTTTTTGTCTTCTAGTGCATTTAGGACCTTGTCGTAGTGATCCAGTAGTTGAGACAGACAGGAGCGACCTGTTCTAAACCCATGTTGCCCTGGGTTGTGTAACTGATGGGTTTCTAGATGGGTGGTGATCTTGCTTCTTAGGACCCTTTCAAAGATTTTTATGATATGGGATGTTAGTGCTATTGGTCTGTAGTTCTTTGCTGTTGCTTTACTGCCCCCTTTGTGGAGTGGGGCTATGTCTGTTGTTTTTAGTAACTGAGGGACGACCCCCGTGTCCATGCTCCCTCTCCATAGGATGGAAAAGGCTCGTGATAGGGGCTTCTTGCAGTTCTTGATGAACACAGAGTTCCATGAGTCTGGCCCTGGGGCAGAGTGCATGGGCATGTCATTTATCGCCTGTTCGAAGTCATTTGGCGTCAGGATAACATCGGATAGGCTTGTGTTAATCAAATTTTGTGGCTCTCTCATAAAAAATTCATTTTGATCTTCGACTCTCAGTCTGGTTAGCGGCTTGCTAAAAACTGAGTCATATTGGGACTTGAGTAGCTCACTCATTTCCTTGCTGTCATCTGTGTAGGACCCATCTTGTTTAAGTAGGGGCCCAATACTGGGCGTTGTTCTCGATTTTGATTTGGCATAGGAGAAGAAATACTTTGGGTTTCTTTCGATTTCATTTATAGCTTTTAGTTCTTCCCGCGATTCCTGACTCCTAAAGGATTCTTTTAGCTTAAGTTCGATGCTTGCTATTTCTCTGACCAGTGTCTCCCTGCGCATTTCAGATATATTGACCTCTTTTAGCCGCTCTGTTATTCTTTTCCGTCGCCTGTAAAGGGAGCGCCTGTCTCTTTCTATTTTACATCTACTCCTCCTTTTTCTTAGAGGAATAAGCCTTGTGCATACATCGAGTGCCACCGAGTTAATCTGTTCTAGGCATAAGTTTGGGTCTGTGTTGCTTAGTATATCTTCCCAGCTTATATCGGTTAGGACTTGGTTTACTTGGTCCCACTTTATGTTTTTGTTATTGAAGTTGAATTTGGTGAATGCTCCCTCGTGACTAGTCTCATTTTGTCGGTCTGGGGCTCCTCGCATACATGTCTGAACCTCAATTATGTTGTGATCTGAGTATATTGTTTTTGATATGGTGACATTTCTTATCAGATCATCATTGTTAGTGAATATGAGGTCTAGTGTATTCTCCAGTCTAGTAGGCTCTATTATTTGCTGGTTTAAATTGAATTTTGTGCAGAGATTTAAAAGCTCGTGTGAGTGTGAGTTTTCATCAGAGCTGCCTCCTGGTGTTATTACTGCAACAATATTATTTGCTATATTCCTCCATTTTAGGTGCCTTAAGTTGAAATCCCCCAGGAGCAAGATGTTGGGTGCAGGAGCTGGAAGATTTTCCAGACAGTGGTCAATTTTTAACAGCTGTTCCTGGAATTGCTGGGATGTTGCATCCGGAGGCTTGTAGACTACCACAATGACTAGGTTTTGGTTCTCGACCTTTACTGCTAAAACTTCCACTACGTCATTTGAGGCATTAAGCAGTTCTGTGCAAACAAGTGACTCTGCAATGTACAGGCCAACCCCCCCCCCCTTTTGCCTGTTCACTCTGTCACATCTGTATAGGTTGTAACCTGGGATCCATATTTCATTGTCCAAGTGATCCTTTATGTGGGTCTCAGTGAAAGCCGCGAACATTGCCTTTGCCTCTGCAAGCAGTCCACGGATGAAAGGTATTTTGTTGTTTGTTGCTGGCTTTAGACCCTGTATATTTGCAAAGAAGAATGTTATCGGACTGGTGGTATTGTTGGTACTGGGGGGGGATTTTTTTTCCGGCATTAGTATCTGTATCTGTTGGTTTGGAGTGGAGGCCATCGACTGTGGTTCCACTCCAGGAATGACTGGATTTGGTGTACGATTTCTGCCATTTCCTGCCAGTTTTTTTTCCTTCCTGGCACTAAAAAACCTCTCCCTCTTGAGTGGCTGTGGCTACCCAGGTTTTCCCATGGCCTGGATGTTTTGTATCTTTTTGTCCCCTTTAGATGGTATGCCTGGCAATTTAAGTTATAGCACAGTCTTTCCTGTACTGAAGAGGTACACATTTCAGGGTGAAAAAGCTTACAGGAAGGGAGTTTGCATTTTCCTGTTGTCATATGGGCATGGCATTTTCTAGGGTGGTCATAGTTGCACGTCCCATCTGTTTTTCCAGATTTCCCATGCCAGCAGATACCAAGTGCATAGTATGTGCACAGGCTTGGTTTCCGCTTGCCTTGGGTTTCTGTGACTGTATTCCCTGTTGGTGCATGTTTCCCTGTCTTACTTCTATCCTCCCTAGCACCAACAATGGAGCTCCCACCAGTTGTTTTTGGTAATTTATCCTCACTATTGCTATTGGAGTCCTCTTGTTTGCTATTTCCTGCGGTATTTCTAGTTTGCAATATTGGTTTTATCTTATCTTTGACTACACTTGTTTCCCTACTATGGCTCCTGTCCCCTATGAGGTCATTTATATGTATTCCTTCCTGCGTATAATTCCCGACTACCTGGACAAAATCTCCAGCTTCACCATTACTGTCTCCCAGGACAGTATCTCCAGCTTCACCATTTCTGTCTCCCAGGACAGCACCTCCAGCTTCACCATTACTGTCTCCCAGGACAGCACCTCCAGCTTTACTATTACTGTCTCCCAGGACATCACCTCCAGCCTTACAGTTTGTGACTACATGGCCAGTATCAAGGGCAGTACCATTCAGCCCAGACTTTTTATGTTCCCATCTGTTGTAGAAAGCTTCCAGGTTTTCTATGAAAGCAGCTTTGATGTTGTCCTCTTTTAATACCCTTGTGATTTTAGTCCACAGATTTTCCTCATTTGGGCATACCCAGAAACACTTCTCTGTTTTAATACTGCTTGTAGCTAGTTCTGGGATATCTGCACAAGGGGCGTGACACCAATTTCCACAAAAATGACAATTTATCCATGTGGAAGCCCGTTTGTTTGACTGACCACAGACTACACACAGCTTCATAATGATTTGAATGGTTGATTTACTGCAATTCTACTAGCAACCTCTTGAATATTATATTAATAACCTTAAATGAAGCTCTAGCTATTTGTATTTCTGTTTCTAACTCTTTTTGTATATTGGACAGCTTACCGTCACGTTCCTGATTTTTAATGTTTGTGTTTATAAGGGCGCCTACAACCCCATCCGTTTACAGTCTGCTTTATTGTCCAACGAAACTGTTTGAAACCAGTCCCGGGTTCGGACCAGTCAAGGGTTCGGACCAGTCAAGGGTCCGGACCAGTCGATCTGCTCTGATCAGTGGGTCACTTATTTAAAACATACTGGTCGGTGATTTGAGCTAACACATGAAGGATCTACTGGAAATTATCTACCCGAGTAATATGTGATTTGACTGATACAAAAGTATAACTTGCGTGTTGAAGAGCCGGTGATATCTGGCAGCTCCTACAATGACGAACGGTCACCTCCTTGTTTATCAATCGCTGTATCTGGCTTTTCTTTCTCTTTTTTTTTTTTTTTTTCCGTCTCCACCACAATAAATGCTATATTATCACTATAGTTGACTGGTGCAAATTTTGGAGGAAGGACGCTTTTTCTGTAGTAATAATTGCTTCTCGTTGTGTATATTGCGACCGCTGGTAACTACAGGTTATATGAAATTCACAGTAACGTCTCGTATTTCAAGAAAAGAAACTAATGAAAGTCACTCCACTCCACTAAGTACCATTATAATACTGGTTAGTTGCTACTACAACACTGTATTCTGCTATTCACTGGTATCACTAGATTATATGCGAGTACACTAGCAGGCCAGGAAGATTATTAAAAACAGCTGACCTGTGGTAAGTTTCTGGCGACTTCTGGCACCTTCCTCTATAGGCTTATCACTTCATTTACAAATTCACCTGTTTTCAAATGACACTTTAGCCTTTATCATCAATATACTAGGGAGCCACTGTAGTATACACTATACACTATGTATACTCAATGTTATCAGGGAGACTTTCTTTCCTCTGACATGAAAAGTTCAATTATTATTATTTTTTTCCACACGGGACACAGGCCTATGATTCCCCTCTGGCAGTAAACTCTGCTACGCAGTGCACACTAATTCTCCTTTTTTGACTCAGTATATAATGTTTTCCGCCCAAGATTGGTTCCAGGCGCTAGAGGGATGTATCGTATAGGATTGATGACACAAATTAAAGTTCTAGCACGTAAGAGCGACCGTGAAAACACGAAAAACCCGGAGCACAACGAGGCACGCTGACACGTGCCTCGGGGTAGATCAGTGTATGCTGGGGTAGATCAGTGGATGCTGGGCTAGATCAGTGAATGCTGGGATAGATCAGTGTATGCTGGGATAGATCAGTGGATGCTGGGGTAGATCAGTGAATGCTAGGATAGATCAGTGTATGCTGACGTAGATCAGTGGATGCTGGGGTAGATCAGTGTATGCTGGGGTAGATCAGTGTATGCAGGGATAGATCAGTGGATGCTGGGGTAGATCAGTGGATGGTGGGGTAGATTAGTGGATGCTGGGGTAGATCAGTGGATGCTGGGATAGATCAGTGTATGCTGGGGTAGATCAGTGAATGCTGGGACAGATCAGTGTATGCTGGGATAGATCAGTGGATGCTGGGGAAGATCAGTGAATGCTGGGATAGATCAGTGTATGCTGGGGTAGATCAGTGGATGCTGGGGTAGATCAGTGTATGCTGGGGTAGATCAGTGTATGCTGGGATAGATCAGTGGATGCTGGGGTAGATCAGTGGATGCTGGGGTAGATCAGTGGATGCTGGGGTAGATCAGTGTATGCTGGGATAGATCATTGGATGCTGGGGTAGATCAGTGAATGCTGGGATAGATCAGTGGATGGTGGGGTAGATCAGTGGATGCTGGGGTATGTCAGTGGATGATGGGGTATATCAGTGTATGCTGGGGTAGATCAGTGTATGCTGGGGAAGATCGGTGTATGCTGGACTAGGTCACTGTATGCTGGGGTAGATCAGTGTATGCTGGACTAGGTCACTGTATGCTGGGGTAGATCAGTGTATGCTGGACTAGGTCACTGTGTGCTGGGGTAGATCAGTGTCTGCTGGACTAGGTCACTGTATGCTGGGGTAGATCAGTGTATGCTGGACTAGGTCACTGTATGCTGGGGAAGATCAGTGTATGCTGGACTAGGTCACTGTATGCTGTGGTAGATCAGTGTATGCTGGATTAGGTCACTGTATGCTGGGGAAGATCAGTGTATGCTGGACTAGGTCACTGTATGCTGGGGTAGATCAGTGGATGCTGGGGTAGATCAGTGCATGCTGGGGAAGGTCAGTGAATGCTGGGGTAGATCAGTGATAGCTGGGGTAGATCAGTGGATGCAGGGGTAGTTCAGTGAATGCTGGGGTAGATCAGTGGATGCTGGGGTAGGTCAGTGAATGCTCGGGTAGATCAGTGGATGCTGGGTAGATCAGTGGATGCTGGGGTAGATCAGTGGATGCTGGACTAGGTCACTGTATGCTGGGAAAGATCAGTGAATGCTGGGATAGATCAGTGGATGCTGGGGTAGATCAGTGAATGCTGGGGTAGTTCAGTGAATGCTGGGGTAGATCAGTGGATGCTGGGGTAGTTCAGTGAATGCTTGGGCAGATCAGTTGATGCTGGGGTAGATCAGTGGATGATGGGGTAGATCAGTGATAGCTGGGGTAGAATAGTGGATGCTGGGGTAGATCAGTGGATGCTGGGGTAGATCAGTAGATGCTGGGGTAGATCAGTGTATGCTGGGGTAGATCAGTGGATGCTGTGGTAGATCAGTGGATGCTGGGGTAGATCAGTGGATGCTGGGGTAGATCAGTGGATACTGGGGTAGATCAGTGGATGCTGGGGTAGATCAGTGGATGATGGGGTAGATCAGTGGATGCTGGGGTAGATCAGTGTATGCTGGGGTAGATCAGTGGATGCTGGGGTAGATCAGTGGGTGCTGGGGAAGATCAGTGTATGCTGGGGTAGATCAGTGGATGCTGGGGTAGATCAGTTATAGCTGTGTTAGGTCAGTGGATGCTGGGGTAGTTCAGTGAATGCTGGGGTAGATCAGTGGGTGCTGGGGTAGATCAGTGATACCTGGGGTAGATCAGTGGATGCTGGGGTAGATCAGTGATAGCTGTGGTAGATCAATGGATGCTGGGGTAGATCAGTGGAAGCTGGGGAAGATCAGTGAATGCTGGGGTAGATCAGTGAATGCTGGGGTAGATCAGTGAATGCTGGGGTAGATCAGTGGATGCTGGGGTAGGTCAGTGAATGCTGGGGTAGATCAGCGGATGCTGGGGTAGATCAGTGATAGCTGTGGTAGATCAATGGATGCTGGGGTAGATCAGTGATAGCTGTGGTAGATCAGTGGATGCTGGGGTAGATCAGTGGAAGCTGGGGAAGATCAGTGAATGCTGGGGTAGATCAGTGAATGCTGGGGTAGATCAGTGGATGCTGGGGTAGGTCAGTGAATGCTGGGGTAGATCAGCGGATGCTGGGGTAGATCAGTGATAGCTGTGGTAGATCAATGGATGCTGGGGTAGATCAGTGGAAGCTGGGGAAGATCAGTGAATGCTGGGGTAGATCAATGGATGCTGGGGTAGATCAGTGATAGCTGTGGTAGATCAGTGGATGCTGGGGTAGATCAGTGGAAGCTGGGGAAGATCAGTGAATGCTGGGGTAGATCAGTGGATGCTGGGGTAGATCAGTGGATGCTGGGGTAGATCAGTGGAAGCTGGGGAAGTTCAGTGAATGCTGGGGTAGATCAGTGGAAGCTGGGGAAGATCAGTGAATGCTGGGGTAGATCAGTGGATGCTGGGGTAGATCAGTGGAAGCTGGGGAAGATCAGTGAATGCTTGGGTAGATCAGTGGATGCTGGGGTAGATCAGTGGAAGCTGGGGAAGATCAGTGGATGCTGGGGTAGTTCAGTGAATTCTGGGGTAGATCAGTGGATGCTTGGGTAGATCAGTTATAGCTGTGGTAGATCAGTGGATGCTGGGGTAGATCAGTGGATGCTGGGGTAGATGAGTGTATGCTGGGGTAGATCAGTGGATGCTGGGGTAGATCAGTGGATGCTGGGGTAGATCAGTGGATGCTGGGGTAGATCAGTGGATGCTGGGGTAGATGAGTGTATGCTGGGGTAGATCAGTGGATGCTGGGGTAGATCAATGAATGCTGGGGTAGATCAGTGATAGCTGTGGTAGATCAGTGGATGCTGGGGTAGATCAGTGGATGCTGGGGTAGATGAGTGTATGCTGGGGTAGATCAGTGGATGCTGGGGTAGATCAGTGGATGCTGGGGTAGATCAGTGGATGCTGGGGTAGATCAGTGGATGCTGGGGTAGATCAGTGGATGCTGGGGTAGATCAGTGGATGCTGGGGTAGATCAGTGGATGCTGGGGTAGATCAGTGGATGCTGGGGTAGATCAGTGGATGCTGGGGTAGAACAGTGGATGCTGGGGTAGATCAGTGGATGCTGGGTTGTCATGTAAAGGGATCATGGAACGAACAGGATTATTGGGGAATAGGGGAGTAGGCAGGAGAGGTGCGTCGAGTAACAGGACTGGAGGTAATGTGAGGTCACTGATGACTACACCATCACCTCTCATTACCACCACTCTACTCACCCTCTCAGTACTGGAAATAAAATATAGCATAAGAAATGGAAATAATGAATAAATAGAGGGAACAGTGAATATTACTATTCCACTCAACACAATATATTATTAAGTCCTTGTACAATAATATATTTGGGAACAGGAGAACTCTATTGGGTTTAGATAAACGGGGATAGTAGACATCAGCAGTGAGACAAGGAATACAATCAACTGATGAAACATAATATAGCTTACAATGCAGTTCAGATATCTATGGTGTTACAAAGATAATTGGGAAGCATAGTGGTACAAGGTAGTGGAGATCTATGATAGTACATGGTAGTGGTGATCTGTAGTGGTACAAGGAAGTGGTGATCTATGGTGGTACAAGGTAGTGGTGATCTATGATAGTACATGGTAGTGGTGATCTGTAGTGGTACAAGGTAGTGGAGATCTATGATAGTACATGGTAGTGGTGATCTGTAGTGGTACAAGGTAGTGGAGATCTATGATAGTACATGGTAGTGGTGATCTGTAGTGGCACAAGGAAGTGGTGATCTATGGTGGTACAAGGTAGTGGTGATCTATGATAGTACATGGTAGTGGTGATCTGTAGTGGCACAAGGTAGTGGAGATCTATGATAGTACATGGTAGTGGTGATCTGTAGTGGCACAAGGAAGTGGTGATCTATGGTGGTACAAGGAAGTGGTGATCTATGGTGGTACAAGGTAGTGGAGATCTATGATAGTACATGGTAGTGGTGATCTGTAGTGGTACAAGGTAGTGGAGATCTATGATAGTACATGGTAGTGGTGATCTGTAGTGGTACAAGGAAGTGGTGATCTATGGTGGTACAAGGTAGTGGTGATCTATGGTGGTACAAGGTAGTGGTGATCTGTAGTGGTACAAGGAAGTGGAGATCTATGGTGGTACAAGGTAGTGGTGATCTGTAGTGGCACAAGGTAGTGGTGATCTATGGTGGTACAAGGTAGTGGAGATCTATGATAGTACATGGTAGTGGTGATCTGTAGTGGCACAAGGAAGTGGTGATCTATGGTGGTACAAGGTAGTGGAGATCTATGATAGTACAAGGTAGTGGTGATCTGTAGTGGTACAAGGAAGTGGTGATCTATGGTGGTACAAGGTAGTGGTGATCTATGGTGGTACAAGGTAGTGGTGATCTGTAGTGACACAAGGAAGTGGTGATCTATGGTGGTACAAGGTAGTGGTGATCTATGATAGTACATGGTAGTGGTGATCTGTAGTGGTACAAGGTAGTGGTGATCTATGATAGTACATGGTAGTGGTGATCTGTAGTGGTACAAGGTAGTGGTGATCTATGATAGTACATGGTAGTGGTGATCTGTAGTGGTACAAGGTAGTGGAGATCTATGGTGGTACAAGGAAGTGGTGATCTATGGTGGTACAAGGTAGTGGTGATCTATGGTGGTACAAGGTAGTGGAGATCTATGATAGTACATGGTAGTGGTGATCTGTAGTGGCACAAGGAAGTGGTGATCTATGGTGGTACAAGGTAGTGGTGATCTATGGTGGTACAAGGTAGTGGAGATCTATGATAGTACATGGTAGTGGTGATCTGTAGTGGCACAAGGAAGTGGTGATCTATGGTGGTACAAGGTAGTGGTGATCTATGGTGGTACAAGGTAGTGGAGATCTATGATAGTACATGGTAGTGGTGATCTGTAGTGGCACAAGGTAGTGGTGATCTATGGTGGTACAAGGTAGTGGTGATCTGTAGTGGTACAAGGTAGTGGTGATCTATGGTGGTACAAGGTAGTGGTGATCTGTAGTGGCACAAGGAAGTGGTGATCTATGGTGGTACAAGGTAGTGGTGATCTGTGGTGGTACAAGGTAGTGGAGATCTTTGATAGTACATGGTAGTGGTGATCTGTAGTGGCACAAGGAAGTTGTGATCTATGGTGGTACAAGGTAGTGGTGATCTATGATAGTACATGGTAGTGGTGATCTGTAGTGGCACAAGGTAGTGGAGATCTTTGATAGTACATGGTAGTGGTGATCTGTAGTGGTACAAGGAAGTGGTAATCTATGGTGGTACAAGGTAGTGGTGATCTATGATAGTACATAGTAGTGGTGATCTGTAGTGGTACAAGGAAGTGGTGATCTATGGTGGTACAAGGTAGTGGTGATCTGTAGTGGCACAAGGAAGTGGTGATCTATGGTGGTACAAGGTAGTGGTGATCTATGATAGTACATGGTAGTGGTGATCTGTAGTGGCACAAGGAAGTGGTGATCTATGGTGGTACAAGGTAGTGGAGATCTTTGATAGTACATGGTAGTGGTGATCTGTAGTGGTACAAGGAAGTGGTGATCTATGGTGGTACAAGGTAGTGGTGATCTATGATAGTACATGGTAGTGGTGATCTGTAGTGGCACAAGGAAGTGGTGATCTATGGTGGTACAAGGTAGTGGTGATCTATGATAGTACATGGTAGTGGTGATCTGTAGTGGCACAAGGAAGTGGTGATCTATGGTGGTACAAGGTAGTGGTGATCTATGATAGTACATGGTAGTGGTGATCTGTAGTGGCACAAGGAAGTGGTGATCTATGGTGGTACAAGGTAGTGGTGATCTGTAGTGGTACAAGGTAGTGGTGATCTGTGGAGGCATACGGAAGTAGTAATGAAAGGTGGTACAAGGTAGTGGTGATCTATGATGGTACAAGGTAGTGGTGATCTATGGTGGTACAAGGTAGTGGTGATCTGTGGAGGCACACGGAAGTAGTAATGAAAGGTGGTACAAGGTAGTGGTGAGCTATGATGGTACAAGGTAGTGGTGATCTTTGTTAATACAAGGCAGTGGTGATCTATGATGGTTCAAGGAAGTGGTCATCTGTAGTGGTACAAGGCAGTGGTCATCTATGATGGTACAAGGTAGTGGTGATCCATTATGGTACAAGGTAGTGGTGGTCTATGATTGTACAAGGTAGTGGTGATCTATGGTAAAACAAGGTAGTGGTGATCTATAATAGAAAGCAGTGGTGGTCTATGATAGTGCAAGGTAGTGGCGATCTATGATGGTAAAAGGTAGTGGTGATCCATTATGGTACAAGGTAGTGGTGGTCTATGATTGTACAAGGTAGTGGTGATCTATGGTAAAACAAGGTAGTGGTGATCTATTATGATAGAAAGCAGTGGTGATCTATGATAGTGCAAGGTAGTGGTGATCTATGATGGTAAAAGGTAGTGGTGATCCATTATTGTACAAGGTAGTGGTGGTCTATGATTGTACAAGGTAGTGGTGATCTATGGTAAAACAAGGTAGTGGTGATCTATTATGATAGAAAGCAGTGGTGATCTATGATAGTGCAAGGTAGTGGTGATCTATGATGGTAAAAGGTAGTGGTGATCTAGTATGGTACAAGGTAGTGGTGATCTATAGTGGTACAAGGTAGCGGTGATCTTTGGTGGTACAAGGAAGTGGTGATTTGTAGTGCTACTAGGTAGTGGTGATCTGTGTTGGTACAAGGTAGTGGTGATCTAGAATGGTACAAGGTAGTGGTGATCTTGTGTGGTACAAGGTAGTGGCGGTCTATGATGGTACAAGGTAGTGGTGGTCTATGATGGTACAAGGTAGTGGTGATCTATGGTAGAACAAGGTAGTGGTGATCTATTATGGTACAAATTAGTGGTGATCTATGATATTAAAAGGTAGTGGTGATCTAGTATAGTACAAAGTAGTGGTGTTCTGTTATTGTACAAGGTAGTGGTGATCTATGGTGGTACAAGGAAGTGATCTGTAGTGGTACAAGGTAGTGGTGATCTATAGTGGTATAAGGTAGTGGTGATCTGTAGTGGTACAAGGAAGTGATCTGTAGTGGTACAAGGTAGTGGTGATCTATGGTTGTACAAGGTAGTGGATATCTATGGTGGTACAAGGTATTGGTGATCTATGGTGGAACAAGGAATTGATCTGCAGTGGTATAAGGTAGTGGTGATCTATGGTTGTACAAGGTAGTGGTGATCTATGGTTGTACAAGGTAGTGGTGATCTATGGTGGTACAAGGTAGTGGTGATCTATGGTGGTAGAAGGAAGTGATCTGCAGTGGTATAAGGTAGTGGTGATCTATGGTTGTACCAGGTAGTGGTGATCTATGGTGGTACAAGGAAGTGGTGATCTGTAGTGGTACTAGGTAGTGGTGATCCATTATGGTACAAGGTAGTGGTTATCTTTGATGGTTCAAGGTAGTGGTGATCTATGATGATACAAAGTAGTGGTGATCCGTGGTGATGCATGTTAGTGGTGATCTATGATGAAACAAGATTTTTTTTCATTTTTTTCTATTTAAAACATGACTGGTGGTTAACGCTCTCGCTTCACACGGTGAGGGCCTGGGTTCGATTCCCAGCCAGAGTAGAAACATTGGACGTGTTTCTTTCCACCTGTTGTCTATGTTCCCCATCAGTAAAATGGGTACCTGGGTGTTAGTCGACTGGTGTGGGTCGCATCCTGGGACACTGACCTAAGGAGGCCTGGTCACAGACCGGGCCGCGGGGGCGTTGACCCCCGGAACTCTCTCCAGATAAACTCCAGATAGAACTCATGTAGAGCTATTACATTAACACAAAGCTACCTGCAGCTAACATTGCACACCACACTTGCAACTCCGTGTGGGTACGAAACCCCCCACCCTGTTCCCCCATCCTATTACTTAACCCAAACCTGTTGAAGCTACCCAACAGAATTACACATATGTTAACAACACTGTTATCAACACATCCCTCGAAATGGTACATAATCTGTACCCTCAGATACATCTATTTTCATCCCACATTGATGATGTACCTCCGACAACAAGAAAACCATTACATCCCATGCAATTCATTGCACTGACATATTACAACCTATATTTTCATTTAGAAATAATGTAAAAATTTACCCCCCCCCATTGTTATTCAAGCACCCCACTATTTACAACCTAACAACATGTACTACAAACAATGGTTGTGGACTGTATTCTGATAACACATATCATTTACTCCCCAATTATGGTGTCTCAATCTTATCATTGATAGGGTTGCAAAATTTTTTGTAAGAAACTGATTTAAAAACAGGTAATATACACGATTATAAAAAATACACTTCATGTAGTGCTGAGCACTCAGCACCAGTAAGTAAACACAACATTTAACAAACAGGATAAGACATTTATACCTATGTTAACATTATCTCTTAGCACTGTATTACAACACACCTTAAACACAAAATTATGTCTACCCAGATTTTTAAACACTGTACAACTCGCAGGTCGCACTACATTTAATACTAAGCCCACAGCTACTAACATTAAGCTAGTATATTCGACTAGCAGGAATCCCACATACATCTTGTGATAGTGCTATAACATCACCAATGCACACATACCTTAAAACCTAAAATACACAATTTACTCTGAGCATAGTACATGCTCTCTCATGGTACAATTATTATTATTATTATAATCCGCTAAACTACAGCACATGCATTCGCTTATTCAATGCATTCAGCACTAATATAAACAAGAACCTTAATGAACAGAATAGGATATACATATATAATGACGACACCTCTGCAACAATAATTCCACACACGTTAAATTTTACAAAGTTACTTTACAGCTTCACTATACCCTCTGTTCCAACTTTAATGTCACATCACAATGGACTCACCTCAACATCTTCCATACCCACATTCACGTCACATCACACCCCCCCATGAGGCGACCCCATTATAATCCCTGACGTCCTCTTCCACGTATGTGTTCTCCAAGACTCACCCCTCTACCCACCCTTCCCAATTTACAGATTCAATAAAATCCCTAACGTTAGCACTCTATATCACTTCGAAAAATCCTGCACCCACCTCCTCCCATGCAATTCCCTATTACGACACATCATGTGATAAACTATTACGGCTAATACCATATACTTCCCCACGCATACATGGGGAAAATCCCCTCCACTGGGGCAACGACCCTCCCCGCGAGTAACCTACACAAAACACCTATTCGAATTTTCCTCAGTTCTCAAGCCAACATCAAAGCCCGCAAGACAGTTTCACATTCCCGAAACTCCACTCCACCATACAACTTTACCAACCTGCCATGTGCTTTATTCAACTGCACCCCCCTCACTCCCTTGCACAACACCTCCCATATAAGAAACATACATTTTCCCCTCCTTCTCAGGTTTAGCAACCCCAACCCACCCTGATGCAGAGGTTCATTCGCTGCCTGACCACGGTTGAGTGCAGTTGTGTTCTGCAACCCTCTGCTTTTTTCAGGTGAGCTACCTAGTACCAACATGGCGCTGAGTGTGAGGCATCGCGTAAATGCCATCGGCATAGAACTGCTTCATGGGGCAATTTCACCCACTTCAGCGCAGGTGTTACTCCCGACCAGAAATCAGGGAGACGTATGGGATCCAGGACGATGAAGTTTATGGTGTTTCCCTGAATGGAGCATATAGGATCTTCATTAAGCTGAATTCCACATCTGTGTACGAGTCATTCGTGCATAGATTTCAAGACGTGGGTCTTGATGCTACTCCAGCTGTGAATGTGCATTTGATTGATGTATCCCACCACTTTACGTTGGTCAAGCTCTGTAATGTACCATTCGAGGCAGATGAGACTGACATACGACATGTTTTTGAGGCGTATGGAACCGTACATCTGGCACAGCAAGGCAAGTGAGCGGCACGTGCTTATATGGGCCGTCTAGAGGGGACATTTACCCTTAAGATAACCCTAAGGCATTCCATACCGTCTTATGTCGTACTGGGGGACTTCAGAATGCAGGTTCTTGTATCATACGCTGGACAGAGACGTATGTGCAGGTTATGTGGAGCGTACGATCATTTGGTGGCTGTGTGTGTGTGAAGCAGCGGCGGGTGCCTGCAAAAACTAGTGAAGCACCTGTTACCAGTGTGGACGCTGTTGCTACGAGCCCCACGCACAAGCACAAGCGTGGGCGATTGTGGAGTGAGGTGGTGGAGCCCCACGAGAAGCCTGGCATGTGTGAGGCAAGCTGTGTCCCATCAGAAACCGATATTTTGAAGGAGCCGAGTACAGAAATGCGTGTGCAGGATTAGGTAAAGGCGATGGAGGAAGAGCTTGTGGAGGTGTTGAGGATTTTGTCACTGCTTGTAGAGGTGAAGGATGAACCTGCAGGGGTGCGAAACACCGAGTTAACAGTGGAGGAATGTGACATACAAATACATAGCAGGGAAGACGTGACGAGCAGTGTGGGAGAAACGTCGCCGTGTTTCGAGGGACGAAGTACGGTGGAGGTTGAGGTCCATCGTGTGGCCTCCTTTGACGATAACATGGAGGACAAGGTTCTCACGAGGAAGAGAGCAGCGGCATCAGACTGTTAATGTCCTGACGCTGGCGCAGAGACCTGGAGGGTGGATGAATTTCGTCATGGTAGCCAAGACAAGAGGCACCGGAAGAAAGGGGATGGGAGGGAAGGTGATGTGATGACTTGTAGAAACCCAGGTGCAGGTGGACCTGGGAAGAATGGAGAAAAGAGCCTGGGTGGAAACTTTAACGGCAGCCTCAGGAATATGACTGTGAATGTGAATTGACTCTTCCAGGGTGTAAAAAGGAAATGGTTTAGAATGCTTCTGCTCAAATATAGAGTAGATGTAATGTTTCTTCAGGAGCACAATTTCAAGGAGGGGAAAGTGCTGGAAGTGGCAGGGTTTCAGGTGGTGACTCTGCCATCTGAACGTCTGAAAGGTGGTGCAGGTATCATGATCAGGGAGGCGAGCGCATTTGTGTTGCTAAGAAGTGAGGGGGAGGGGGGGAGAGTATTGCACGTGGATGGGTGGTGGATGGGGCAGAGGGTATCCTTCGTAAGTGTGTATGCACCAGCAGAAAATGATGTGAGAGTAAAACGGGATTTTGTATGTGAAGAACTAGTTTTCTTCATATCTGGTTTACCTGCAGTGGCCATTGTTGGTGGGGACTGGAACTGCGTTATTAGGAGGGCTGATGTGGAACCAAAAGGGGTGGGGCACATGTAGGTGGCCTTGCGAGATCTCTTGAGGGATATTCAGTTGCGGGATGCGGTTGGAGGAGGGGCACGGGAGGTAGAGCACACTTTTGTAAGAAGGGGTTACGCGGCTAGGTTGGATACGCTGTATATATCTCAAGGGGTTTGGTTGACATTTTTCTGTACAATAGAAGTAGCTTATTCGCATCATCAAGCGGCAGTAGCAGAGGTGGGGTGGGAGTCACTAGCAGGTATATCTAGGGGATATTGGAAGTTAAATACAAGTATGTTAGGCGATGAGGAGGGGATAGAGGGATTTGCAATGCTGTGGGAGGGGTTAAGTGCAGAGGTAAATGGGATAGAGAATGTAGTGATGTGGTGGGATGGTGTGACTAAAGAACGGATTAAGCAATATTTCGTAAGAGAAGGGAAACATATCAATTCTTTAAAATATGGGCATGCCAACTATTTGGAGGATAGGTTACGGGGTTGTTATGCAAGGGGGGCGGTGGTGGGCACTTATCCTATGGATGATATTATGGCAATTAAAGGGAGGCTGCATGAGGTACAGGATGAGAGGTTCCAAGCAGTGTAGGTACAGGCGGGGATGGAAGAGGTGTTATGGGGTGATAGACCTTCATCGTGCATATTGCATAGGCAAAAACAAAGACAGCAGGCAATGGCTATTCCATGGTTGGAGGTTCATGAGACGATAGTGGGGTACAGGAAGGGGCAGGTCATTCAAGCTACGGAAGGAATGGGGCATTTGCGGATAAGTGGTATGAAAAGTACTGGCAACGAGAACGGGTAGAGGATGGGGTTTTAGAACAGGTGTGTGGGAGTGTGGTATGTCAGTTGCGTAACAGTGATAGTGAAGCACTGGGTGTGGAAATAACTGAGGGGGAAATATGGACGGCTTTAAGTGAAATATGAAAGGGCAAAGCACCGGGAATTGATGGACTCCCGGCAGAGTTTTATCAGCAGCACTGGGAGCTAATGAGGCCTTCTTTTGGTTAGGTTATTAAATTGCATGAAGGAGAGAGGTGAGCTGGGAGAGAAGCAGGCAATGGCTGTCGTTGTTTTGGTACCAAAGGGTAAGGGGCAGCATACGCTTCAGGATTACTGGGCGAGCTCGTTGTTATGTGTGGATTACAGGTTGTTTGCTAAGATTTTGGGGAATTGGTTTAAGTGTGTGGTGGGGCTGGTAGTATCGAAAGCTCAGTTTGGTTTACCAGGGAGGTCTATGGTGGAGGGGCATGGGTTACTTTGGGATTTCGTGGAGGCAAAAGGGAGGAGGGGGGAGGTTTGGTGGCACTCGATTGGCAAGGGGCATACGATAGAGTGGATCGAGAAGCATTGAGGGAGAAGGTAACGTTCGCACCTGAACTTTTCTATTTTTCGTTCGATTTCTTTCATTTTTTTTTTGTACGTAAAGAAGCACCTTTCAATAGTAATGTGACCAAGTTTCAATAAGATAGCTCAAAAAACAACTGAGAAATAAATTTGTGGAAAATACTGTATATATTTTCCAGGACCTGCCTCGCATGGGCCAGTAGGCCTTCTGCAGTGTTCCTACATTCTTATGTTTTTATGTTCTTATTTTCCAGAAATACGGTAATTTATAGGTAAATAGATGCCCTATATTGTATTTTTAAAAGAAGTATGTTATCGAAAAAAAGAAGAGACTCCCCATTTTGTTTGAATTGGACACTAACGGTTGGTGTAATGGGATGAATTTTTCATGCTCTAGAGGTTAAAATTGTGTTGACACCTCTCAAATAGGAGGTGAAATTGGTGGATGTGCATTCCTGCATAACTTGAGATATCAGACGACTGGACAAGGCAGTTCCAGGAATCTCAGGTAAGCTCTCTAGATTTGTGTATAATTCTGGCCAGTGTTTTCATAAATTTAGTTAGTGAGGTTTTTCTGAGTATGATACAACTTAATATCCAGTCAAATTGGTGAGTGATATTAAGATATATTTTCCTTCTGTTATGTATATGTGTATTTATATATAATCATTTTTTAATTTAATATAGAGTCCACAAATTTATATATTTACCAGAATTCCTGGTGATGTATTTTTCATTTGTAATTAATAGCTCCAGAGCAACATGTGGATATGACAGTGGTAGGTATTGAAGGGGGACATTTTTTGCGACCTAGGTGTCCCAAATTCCTATTTGTCTAACTGATAAATAAAGGTGGGAAGAATATTTTTCTGAGGGTTATAGAGGACTAACAATAGGGAATTTTTTGGCATTATAAGGGGCTTTAACTGCCGGGGTGAGTAGGTTGGTAAAAGGGATGGGGGGTTCAGGGGATTTCAACGGGCTCACCTCCTTGGGTATGCAGTGATGTGGTTGGGTGTGATTGGAGGTACTGGTGTGTGACCAGACGAGAGGTTGTGCAAGATTAGATTTGCTTAGTTCCCTTGATGGGGAAGGTGTAAGGAGCAGATTAAATATATAACATGTATTCATGTATAACCTATAAATTATATAACATGTAAGTAGTACTGATTTCTACAGAGTGGCTCATTCTACAGAGCGGTCCCCACAGTATGGCTCATCCCGAAAAGGCCTTCTACAGAGGGGCTCATTCCTGAGTGGCTCCTTTTCACACATATATGCTAATGACCTTGACCTCACCCTCGAGACCACCTTGCCCTCGAGACCACCTCGCCCTCGAGACCACCTCACCCTCAACCCCCCACGCCCCCACCCACGACCCCCACCCCGCGCCCCCGGCCCTCGTGCCCGCCCGTGCCCCCGCGCCGCCCCCCCGCCCCCGCCCTAGCGCCGACCCCCCGGCCCCGCCGTGCCCTTGTGCCCTCCCGCGCCCCTCGCGCTCCCGCGCCCTCGCTCCCGCCCACGCCTTCTGCTGCGCCTTCTGCAGCGTCGTCCGGATCGCCCCCGCCCCCCGATTTTTTTTCCGATTTTTTTCAAATTTTTTTGAATTTCATTTTCTTATGATCTCGGATCAAATTTTTGAGGTTTCGCCTCCCACTTTCACCCACAACCCAATTTTTTTTTTTTAATTTCGTTTTCTTATGATCTCAATCTCCTCGGATCAAATTTTTTAGGTTCCCCCTCCCACTTTCACCCCCATCCCAAATATTTTTGAATTTCATTTTCTTATGATCTCAGATCAAATTTTTGAGGTTCCCCCTCCCACTTTCACCCCATCCCAAATTTTTTTTTTGGAATTTCATTTTCTTATGATCTCCATCTCCTCGGATCAAATTTTTGAGGATCCCCCTCCCACTTTCACCCCCATCCCAAATTTTTTTGAATTTCATTTTCTTATGATCTCCTCAGATCAAGTTTTTCTCGATAATACCAAGACTCCATCTCCTCGGATCAAGTTTTTGGATTCCCTCCATCTGGGAGTAAGCATTCAAATGAACTCATCCTATGGGGCATGGTACTCTCTCTTACTACAGGTCTAAACAAGTGTGACGTCACCCCACCTGTGTTTACTCGGCGGTCAGTGACGTCACGTGATGACCTCACACATACAAGCTGAATCTTGTCGACTTCCCCTTATGTCAGTGACGTCACATGATGACCCCGCACACAGGCTGAATCTTGTCGACTTCCCCTTACACATTTTTCACTCTTAACCCATGATAACCCAAATACCTACAACAATCCACAATTTCTTTACAAAATACAACACAAGTCTAGACATTTTACTCGCTTTAACTATTTCATCAGAAAAAGTCACCACAACACTTATAACCACTTTTTCGATAAATTCACTAGTCACAATTTTACATATTACGAAGTTAATACGCACACACACCGCACTTTACTTTTGAACGCCTTCAAAACACTCTCATAAATCATTTGAATACTCCCAAATACACCACTGAATACTACTAAAAACGCCACTGAATACAGTCAAAACTAAATTTGCGGTCTTATTTATGCAGACGATCTAACTGTGGCACGCATGGAAAACTCGCTTAGGATGGTAGAAAGGATTCAGGGACGCTTGGGTGCATTGCGACCTTATCATTTGACCCTTGTGCAGCGTGCCATTGTTATTAATATCTTACTGTATAGCAAAGTATGGCACGTGGCAGCCGTGTTCCCATTAACTGGGCCAGCAATAACGAACATACTCAGGAAGGTTTTTAAATTCTTGTGGGGTTCGAGCTGTGATTGGATTAAAAGGGACGTGGTAATGTTACCTGTAAGTAAGGGGGGGCTGGGATTGCTGGACTTAAAGCGGAGGGTCAAATGTGTCTTCATTAAAAGGGAGGTGATGAGGTTAGTTTAGTTAGTCGATGAGGGAAAGTGTGGGTGGGGGGGGTTTGGCCAGGATCCATAACAGATTGCAACGGATGTATACAGGAGTTGAGTTGCATGAGTGTGAAACTGTGTTGAGGGCTCTGGCGTGGGATCGAGAGCCAGCAAAGGTTAAAATAGGTAGGTTGTGTAGATTGTTAGCCGGGAGGGTTGTAGCGCCTGTAGAGGGAATTTTCCCCATGTATGCATGGGGAAGTATATGGAATAGGTTGAGTAGGATGAGGTTGCAACCTCGTGTTCGGGATGTAATGTATCGTTTTCTGCACGGCATTTTACCGTCGGGTGTGGTTCTACGGGATAAACGAGTCGTTGACGAGGGGGAGTGTGGGATATGTGGTGGGGAGGAGTCGGCTTTTCATGTAGTATAATTTTGTGAGGGACTGAGGAGTGTCAAGGGGTGGTTAAATAGGGTGATAAATAGGATAGGAGGTAAAGGAATATCTGTATTGAGAGGATTAAGTCTCGACGTGGGGGGTTGGGTGGAAAGTGTAATCAGAGCTGTGGGATACATTATGGCAGATTATATCTATATAGTGTGGGGATTGCGGGGGAAACAGGTTACTGAGGTGAAGAGGAGGGTGTTAGCGGTAACGTTCTATAAAACGGTATGTAGAAATAAGGAAATTTATGGGAGGAGGTGGGTGAAGGATTTTTCAGAGGGATATAGGCAACTTACGTTACAGGTTTTATTAGACTTGTAATATACGAGGGAGGGGAGGGTATGATTGGAAAGTGTTGCTGGGGTAGGGAAGTCATGGGTGAAAGCAGGGTCGCCTCCCTGGTAATGGATGACAACAAATGTTTGCGTGAGTGTTGGACGAGTGATGCATGAGTGAATAATATGTGGACCACGGGTGCTAGCACCTGTGGAGCTGGCCAGTTTTTGTGTGACATGGACTATACACATATTATACATATTGTGTGTGGTAATATTGATTTACGGTAATGACATTGTAATTTGGAGATTTGCTATAATAATTGCATGTATTTGCTCCAACTTGTTTTCTAGGTGCCTTGCACTGCATAGTGTTGATGCTGTGATCATGCACGGTGTCCAGAGATATGCTGTGATATGTTTGTATTAATGTCTGTGCATTATTGTTCGTCACTGGTGATCTGCAGTTTTCAGTTTTGTTTTGGGAGTAAAGAGTTTAATGTACGTCAGATAGTGTAAATAAAGTTGGGCAACAGTGGTGTTATAGGTTTTTGTGGTTAGGTGCGTGCTAGGCACAGTCTTTATGTGTTACTTATGTCATGGTTATATTTTTTTTTAATATTTTATTTAAAATACAGTATACATTATACGTGTAAGCAAACATGTCACTAAACCAATCAACATGTAACAACAAAATTAAAGTACAACATACGTATACACCATCAAAAAAGAAAAAGAAACTTCACACAGGTGAACCAACAACATATCCAGAGAATCTACTTCAGCACACTTATGTGCTGAAGTAGATTCTCTGGATATGTTGTTGGTTCACCTGTTTTATATACAAAACAATTCTTAAAGGTAAAAACCTCACCACATACCATTAAAACCTATACATCCACCCCCCCTACCAAAGGTACATTTATAAAGTCATACATATGTGCTCTCGAAGTAAAAGGTACTCCCCCCCTATCAAATACCTACAAAACATTGACATACTATAAGAGCGCAGGATACTGCTTACTCTAAGTAACAATTATGAAAACTTTGCCTAGCATACAAGGATAATATACTATATCTCAACACGGGTGCCATCCACCCAAGACTTCTTCATACACTATATACCCTATATATACACTATATACATAATATACACCGCTACTTGAACTCATTTGCATACCTGATCCAACAAAGTCATCTAAAAATGTGTATTTACACAAAATCAATATACATTTTTATATTACCTTACATATACTCTTATATGTGACTTTAAACATTAAAATAGCAAAGGGAAACCAACAGCGTGTACTTAAAATATTTTTTTTTATTATTTAAAAAGTACATCAGAGCACATAAAAAAACAAACAAACAGGCCTTATCCGTCAACAAATGTAAAACTTTCCATGGCCATATAATACCACATACAAATATAAATAATTATATATGTAACAAATATTATCTAATGAAAACACAAACGGCAACCAAATTAAGGAGAGAATTGATACAAACTTCCGTACTAACTACATCAAAAGTAAAACCAGATATTCTGTACTATGACTTAACGTCATAAGGTAATAACTCAAAAGAGCACAGTATGTTACATACCGTAACCCTGCAAACTAAAACCCCCCTTCCTCAGACAGAACCCCCCCTTCCCCAGACAGAACCCCCCCTTCCCCAGACAGAACCCCCCCCCCTTCCCCAGACAGATTGGAATTTCAATTCATAAGGATTATCGACTGGACGAAGATTGGAAAACAGTGTGTGTTGTGTTCGCAAATCTGTGTTAGTTTACGCACAGATTAGCGTCATTCCTGGTGATCCTTGGACTGTGTTCAGTGCTTCAGAGCAGTGAGCCACGAGAGGGTGGCTACGGGCCCCGACTGGGGCTCTGAGCCTCACAGCTCTGCACCCAGTGTGGGCGGCTGTGAGGTCACAGGCAGCAGCTCTGCTGCTGGCTCTGTCCCCACACCTACAGTCACCATGACAGATCCAGGAGAGCGGCCTAAACGTTCCTTGGAATGCGGGGACGAGTTGGAGGACGACGTGGGGCAGGTGGGAGCCCCCACCAAGAAGGCCAAGGATGCAGTGGAGACTACTGTACCTACCAATCTGCCACTAGGTCCGTCGGCAGCCCCTACCCAAGAAGACTTGCACCCCCAGATGGCCATAGGGGTCGTGGAAGGAAGCCAGGAGGATGTAGCTCCTCAAGTGGCAAGGATGGAGCCATCCCAGGTCCCTACACCAGTTGCGTTGGCCTCCACAGTGGACGGGGACTGGTTGACTCCACGTGGAAGGAGGAGTTCCCGCTCAGCTCGGGCACAAGCAACCAGGGCCTTCAACAAATTCAAGGTTCCCAACTACGGGTTTGTAAGGTATCTGGAAGGTCTCCCCCACCTCAAGTTCCGCTGCGAGTTCACTCTCAGGAACGAGGTTCTGGTCATTCCTCGGGACGAAGACTCTTACGAGGAGTTGAAGGGGCTGGTTGTGACCCATCCCAGCATGGTGGAACTGCTTGCTTCGGAGAAGGTGTACAAGGGGGTGCTTTTACACGTCCCTGTGCCCCTCCCACTGGACCCCATTTTGGAAGTGCCCAATATTGTCAAGGCGGAGCGACTCACTGCAACGGTGAACAAGGTGCCCACCCGCCAGGTGCTGATCCACCACAAAGGTCCACTTCCCACGCACCTGGACCTTGGGGTCTGGGGAAGATTCAAGACCCGACCATACCTGTCAGGCCCAGTACAATGCTTCAACTGCCAGGGGTTCAATCATATTGCAGCCACCTGCCAGCGAGAGAAGAAGTGTGGTGTGTGCAGCAAGGCACACGACTCGAAGGACTGCATTGCAATCCTCAAACATCCACCTGGCGAAGCCCTTCGGCCAGAGCCCAAGTGTGCCAACTGCTCAAAGAGGCACCATGCCTGGAACCGGAGCTGTCCTGTGATGGTGCAGCACTGGCAGCAGGTTCGTCATCGGAACGACCCGACAGCCCCGACGCCACCCAGCCTTGGAACTGCCCAGCAACAGTCAGCATGGGCTCCAATCACGGTTCCCCGGATACCGCAGGAGGGCAATACCAGCGAGTTCCCAGCACTGGGCTCCCAGCGGTGGCATCAGAGGGCAGACACTGGTTTGCAGCAGCGCGGTCAACTGCGGCGTCAGATGGCAAGGTGGCCAAGAAGGCAGAATCATTGGGAAAAACAGCCACAGGCCAGGCACACTGCCCAGCAGGTCCCAGCTGGGCACCAACATTCCTTGCCATACGGCCAGCAGGCCTCTTCCCAAGGACAGGCCCCTACTGTGAGCGGCCAGCGTCAGGCAGAGGTTCCCCGCCAGGGGACTTGGAAGCCCATGGCCACTCATGCCGGGCCCAGGGTGCACCCAGCTTATGCTGCTGCAGTGTCGACAGCCACCCAGACATACCCAGTGACCCAGCCCCGCCTCGACGGGTCGTCCAGCTCAATGCCTGCAGAGGTAATGGTCGAATCCTTTCCGGATCGACTGAAGAAAACCATCGGGGTCATCTCAGCGCTCCTCTGTCGCCTGCTGCCGTCGGCAGAGGACAGGGGCGCCTGCAGGCAGCTCCTGTCATGGATGCTGGGCGTGGTCCTACTGGACAGGAAAGACTCAATGGAACTTCAAGCCATCATCCAGGAGTCCTTCCAGTCTGTGATGGAGGAGGCCCCGGAGTCGCCAACAACGGACGACGAGTCCCAGGCAGAGATGGAATCAGTGAGCCACCTCTGCGGCCCTTGAAGATCCTCCAGTGGAACATTTGTGGGCTGCAGCGGAAAATTCACTTAGTGATTGAAGCTGCAGTTCAGGATGAGGTTGATGTCTTCCTGTTTCAGGAGACACTCACCGATTTGTCACGTCAAATGCAGCCACGTATTCCGGGATTCTCTGCCTACCTTCAGCGCCTGGAAGGGACTGGCAGGGGCACGGCGATCTACGTCAGGACCACTATCCCTCATTCAATCTCCACTGACCCCATCGACTGTGGGGAGGGCGTAGAGGTTCAGGCTGTCACCCTACACCTGGCGGATGGACCTCTCGTGGTTTACAATATTTACAGAAGCTCTCGGTACACCCTTGACATCTCAGAGGTGGCAGCACTCGCCCCACGGGAGGGTCTTGTTGTGGCTGGGGATGTCAATGCCCACCACCCAATACTTTCTTCTGTCTCTCCTACCAACGCAGCTGGGAGGCACCTTGCGGCTGTGCTGGAGGAGGTCCCTGAGATCGCCCTCCTCAATAATGGTGAGCCAACCCATCACTATGGTGGCCGCTTGGATGTCACACTCATCTCTAGGCGGTTGCTCTCGAGCGCGAGATGGGAGGTCCACCCCCGTCTCACCAGTGATCACTTTGCAGTGGTCACTACGCTGATGGTCCAGCGGTGCCCGCTCCCCACACCTACCCCCAGATGGAATCTAAAAAAGGCCGACTGGCAGTGCTTCCAGGAGGTCATTGAGCGTTGGTGGGCGGAGTCTCCCCTTCCAGAAGACCCAGATGAGGCGGCTCAAAGCTTGCAGGTGGCCTTCACATGTGCAGCTGAGGCAGCAATACCTAAGATTACAGGCGGAGGGTCATATAAACGTGACTGGTGGTTTTACAATGAGGACATCAGGGAACAGAACCACCGCATCAATGTTGTACGCAAGATGCACAGGCGTAATCCCACGGTTGAGTCCATGCGTCTGCTCAGGGAAGTGGTGCGGCATGCACGCCATGTCTCACACAGGGTCCGGCAGGCTAAATGGTTCGAGTGGTGTGCCTCCTTCAGCTACTCCTCCACCTTATCTGAGATTTGGACCAAGTTACGATTGGCCACTGGGCAGCGTCGCAGTGTGGCTCGGTTGCACCCAGACCCCGCAACGGAGGCAGAGCGTCTGGTGGACCTATTCACCTCCAGAGCGGCCATGGCTCAACTGCCTCAGGATCTCCAGGACCTCCAAGCCACCCTCCTTCCTAGAAGGGTGATGGTGATCCAAGCAGCATGCCAGGCTGGGGATGTCACGGATGAAGACTTCACCGACCAGGAGCTCCAGGCAGCCTTCACATCTCATCGAGACACTGCTCCGGGGCATGATGGTATCACCTATGGCATGATCACTCGGTCTGGCCATTCTGGACATTCAGCTGTCCTGGGAGTCATCAACCAGACTTGGCGAGCTGGCAAACTCCCTGTCGTATGGAAGGAGGCTGACATCATACCGATTCCTAAGCCTGGGGATCCTGGCAGTGTGAGACCCATCTCCCTCACCAGTTGCATCTCGAAGGTGTCTGAAAGGATGGTGTTGGAGCGCCTGAGGTGGAAGCTTGGCCCTCCTCATAAACACCTCTATGGCTTCACCAGAGGAGTGGGCACTTTCGAAAGCCTTACCACTCTACTGACCGGCATTGGGTCGGACGCCCAAGCCCACATTGTTGTCTTTCTTGACCTCGAGAAAGCTTTTGAGCTAGCCAGTGCACCTGCCATCCTCTCACTCTTGGCCCGCAGGGGGATTAAAGGCAGGCTGCTTTCATGGCTTCGTTCCTATCTCCAGGACAGGCGGGCCCGGGTACGCTTCCAGGGGCATGCCTCTTCTCTCAAGACCCTGGACAACGGCACTCCACAGGGCGGGGTGCTTAGTCCCACCCTGTTCAATGTACTGATGCATCAGCTGGTGTGCCTGCCTTTCTCCAGAGGGACCATCCTCCTCAGCTATGCCGATGACCTGGCACTTGTCGTACCTAGGAAGCGCCGGCTTTTGCAGCGTGCCCAGGAGGACCTCGATCTGCTGGCTTCCACCTGCCGTCACTTGGGACTCAAGATATCTGCAGCAAAATCCAAAGCCATGATCCTTCGCACCAAGGTGCCCAGTCAGAGGCTGCGGGTCCTGGGCATCGACCTGGAGTGGGTTCACAGTTATAGGTACCTTGGCATCTACATTGACAGGCACCTCACCTTCCAGAAACATGTGCGCCACATTAAAGAGAGGGCTCTGCAGAGGGTCAGGGCATTGAGTGCCATGGCCAACCCTAGGGTTGGGGCCAGCCTCGAGGTCATGAGGTTGTTCTACATCCAGGCAATACGTTCCCTCGTTGACTATGGGGCACTTGCTCTGGTTCACGCCAGACCCACAAACATCAAATCCCTCTGTGTCATCCAGAACACAGCTGTACGGGCCATGCTGGGGGCTCCTAGGTGGGCCAATGCAGTGGCTCTGAACCTTGAGGTGCAGCTACAGCCTCTTGAAGACAGGATCCAACTGGTAGCTGCCAGGAGGATTGCAAAGTATCTCCGACTCCCAGGGGCTGACAAACTGATGAGAGATTTACGGGTCCGCCAGGGACAGGTCATTCCACTGCATCCCGGCCGCCGATGGATGTGGTCGGTAGCAGATGCCACACAGAAGCTCTTGCCCATGACATTGCTCCAGGCGGGAGGCTGCGACAGACTGGCAGCGAACTACACGGTGCCACCCCCTTGGGCACCAGAGCTGTTTGCGGTGAGCTGGACAACCCTACCAGACAGCAAGAGGCATTGCACCCGGGACATTCTGCACCACCTTGCCTCGGCTAGCATTGTGGGTGCGGAAGGCCCAGGGTGTGTGCCATATTACACTGATGGCTCCAGAGACCCAGTGGCAGGCCGCACAGCTGCTGGGATGTTCCACAGCAATCTGACAGCAGGTTGGCGCCTCCCAGACCATTGCACCATCCTCCAGGCCGAACTCTTTGCCATCCAACAAGCTCTGCGGCATGCTCTTGCAGACCATCAGCATCCCCCCATCATCCACGTTGATTCCAAGGCAGCAATCCAAGCGCTTATGCACAGAGAGCCAAAGGACAACATACACTTAATCACATCCATCCGGGGTGACCTGCAGACTCTCATGGCCCAGGGTCGCAGGGCTACCATCAACTGGATCCCGAGCCATGTGGGTATCCCTGGCAATGATGCTGCAGATGAGGCTGCTAGGACTGCAACCCTCGAGGCACAGCCACATGCTGCGATCTCCATCAGCCTCAGCCAGATTGCGCTGTTGGCTGCTGGTGCGGCGAGGCGCCCATTCCCTGACCCTGGGGAGTCACGGAGCCTCTGTTGGTATGTCAGGGCGACCCACAGGGTGCCCCCTCCAAGTCTTCGGACACAGTCCAGGGAACTGAGGGTGCATATCCACCGCCTACGCTTAGGGTATCCCACCACTGCGCGGATTGTTGAACGGGCACGAGAGGAGCTCTGTGCCCATTGTGACCGAATGGTTCCGCAGCCCTTGGTGCACTACCTGTTAGACTGCCCGGCTACGATGCCCCTTCGCCGTAGACACTTCCCAATGACCCCAGTAGGGCAGACCCGAGAGAATGAGGCAGCACATCTTGTGTACTTAGCTGTCAGGGACTTGGAAACCTTACTTCCAGTCCTTGCATGTCATCCGCCCCCCCGCTGAAGTTGCTGCGAGGGCCTGCTTTGGGCCTCCATTGCACTGCACACCAGCCACTGTTAGTGCACACTAACGTTTGGTACGTCATCTGGCCATAGGGCCGGTGAGGTACCCCCCCCCCCCTTCCTGCTGAAGACCTGCCACACAGGTGCAAGTAACGATAAATGTCACTTCCCTACCCGGGGAGCCAATGCCGGGTCACCAAAATGGAAGAGACCCGGGCCGGGATTACCGGCGAATCAAATAGAATAGAATAGAATAGAAATTAAACCACACCCATACCAATCGTATGCCACCTTCACTCACACATATTCAAGAAGCCAGCCTCGTGTACCCTTTAAGGTATTAACTCCCATAAATCCCTGACCTTGAATCTGCAATATCCCTTTGAAAATAAGATAAACCATCTGTTTCCCGTAATGTCTTTATTTCTCTGCTGTGTACCATAAAATATCGCTACCAGTGCTCTGATTCTCTCCCTCACAGATAAATGCCTATATACCCATGACGTATATACAAAATCCGTCACTAAATATCCGATTGCATTCTGTACCGGTGTTTCGACCTCCCCCACATCTAAACTTAAAGCTCTTAAGACACTAAACCCACCCCCACCCACCATTCTTAACACCTTACCAAACCACAACCTTACATGTTCCAATCTCTTACAGAAATAAATTGCATGAAAGACCGTATCAGGATCTCCACACACACAACACAGCCCCCCCTCCTGCACGCGCCTATTCGCTAAAACTTCCCCGGACGGCAGTATATTATGTAAAAATTTAAACATTATTTCCCTGACCTTGGCTCGTAACCGTAATGCTTTTAAACGACCCCATATGTCCTTCCATGCATACATTGGATATATTCCCTCCACCTTAGCCACTACCTCCCTGCCCTCTACCAGTGCCAATTTGCCGATCTTGATCTTGCGTGGATCTTTTACATAAATTAACATCCTCAACATGTCCTCACATCTCTTTACATCCGTGCCGGTCAACCAACGTACCAAGTCCCGTCTTATCCAGGTCAAACCCGTGCCAGCCATTCTTCCCTCTCTCAAGTAGCTATGCTTGACATACATGCCTAACATTCTATTATGCAGATTCATTAGCCCCAGGCCACCCCGGCCAACCGGAAGCGACACCACATCCCTCGTTAACCAATCACAACCTGAACCCCAAATATATCTATATACATGCGTTAACATACGCTTTTCATCATATGGATGTAATGGATAAATACATGCCACATGCCACAACTTACTGAACAAAATCACATTCACCACAATTGCGCACTGATGTATAGACAAGCCACCTTCCCTCAAACCTGTTAAACGACCTAAAACCCTCTCTACAGCCTCACTTGAATTCACCTTCCTCGCATCCTGTATGTTATCCCTATGCACAATCCCACACACCTTAATTTGATTTACTAAAGGCCAGCCTTCCCTCTGGCCTAATACCACACCCGCACAATCCCCCACTCCCATAATCATTGATTTTTCCTTATTAACCGTCATTCCGGTTGCTTTCCCGAAACATTCCACCAATTCGCTCACTTTTCCTAAAACCTTGGTTCCACGAAATAAAACCGTAGTGTCGTCCACGTAACCTATAATTCCTGATTGTACCCCCACCCAACCTTGCTTGTCATCCTGTCGTACAATCCCCCTCACGGCTCTAAAAAACGGGTCCTGAATCAACGCAAAAAGAATTTGTGATATAGGACACCCCTGCCGCAATCCCCTATGCATCCTAACAACTTTTCCCAACCTACCGTTTACCTGCACCCTAAACGTAGCCTGCTCGTACAAAACCTGTGCCCAACTAACAATTTCCTTCCCGGAACCTTGCCACTGCATAAACTTCCATAATGCATCTCTCTCCACGCAATCGTATGCAGCGTGCCAATCTAAAGCTAATATTCCACCCTTATTACCCCTCCCACTTTCCTCAATGAACCTGCGAATAATTCCTTGTCCCACACACATAGATCGTCCTGGCACACCATATTGTCCCTCGTCCAGAACTCTCTCCAAAACCCGTTTTATCCTATTTCCTAATAATTTCGCTAATATTTTATAGTCGCCACACATTAATGAAATTGCCCTATAATTATGTATATAATTCCCAGATTTTTTTTTCGGGACTAGAACAACCACCCCTGTTCTTTGTTGCTGTCCCATAATGCCACTATTTTTCATGGCATTAAATAATATCACCAAAAAATCGTGAATACAATCCCAATTGTCCTTGTAAAAATCACAAGGGATTCCGTCTATCCCCGGCGACTTCCCTACACTCATACGCTCCACAGCCAACCTAATCTCTTCTTCACTTATAGGTCCATTCAAAGCGAACCTGTCCATGTACTCTAGATTACAACGTACATATTCACCCATTTCTCCCAGCGCCCCCTTAGAAATCCCAGCATTTTTGTATTGTAATTCATACCATGCATCTACAAAGGTATTCATAGCCTCCGTTGACCGAAGGACCTGCCCCCTACTAAAGTCTCCCAATGACTCCTGAACCTCTAATCCCATTAATTCTGTCGCCTTACGGCGTCTGCCCTGCTCTCGCAAGACAAACGCTGAAGGACGGTCACCCCATAAAACCTCATCAATTCCACTTGCTATCCGTGCCGCATCAAAAATACGATTGTGAAAGTCTCTAATTAAGCGTTTTAAATTTTCAATTTCAACCACCGGATACACTCCCCCACCCTTTGTATAACATGCTTGCAGTTGATTTTCAAGATTGTTCGCATCGCTATTGTGCCGTGCGGACAGGCTGCGCAGTAGCTCCTGATACAACTGGTTTACTGCGCAGTTTTCCTGTTTTGTGCATACAACATGGCGGATCGCATTGGACGCCGGGTGAGCACTGTTTGTGTGGAATTGGTGCGTGGCACGCTTACAGGAACAACCATGCACGTGTTACTGCATGCCATCATCAGTGAGGTATATGGAATACCGACCGAAGAATTATATGGAGTAGCAGTAAATGGTGTGTCGAGAATTTTCATCAAGTTTAAAGACGCAGGATTCTACACAAGCATAGTCAACAAATATCAAGAGAAGAGGCTGGCAGTGAACACTATGGTGGAAGTCTGCTTACATGATGTGTCCAGCTATGTGACGTGGGTGAAAGTACGAAACGTGCCTTTTGAGGCGACGGAGCATGATGTGACGGCGGTGTTTAGCAGCTATGGGAAAATCCACTCAGCAGTGATGGGGGTGTGGCAAAATGGACCTTATGAGGGGCTACCTGAAGGATCATTTACGCTGAAAATGACGTTGAGGCAGCCAATTCCATCATACGTATTTATGGAGGTCTTCCGAACGCAGGTCTACGTGTACTACTCAGGGCAGCGGAAGACTTGCAGATTATGTGGTTCTTTTGAACATATGGCGGCCCAATGCTATAAAAAAGCTGGACGGAGGGAACAGGTACCAGTGATCTTACAACAGAGGAATGCTCTGGAGGTGTCGGAGGAAGGAGTAAGGCCAAACAAGATTCCTTGCCGATGGAGTGACGAAGTGGATAGGGCTGAGGCGGCCATGGAGGAAAGTGTAACACTAACAGTTGATAAGGGACAGACGACATCGACGTCTGATGAGGAGGGTACGGGCCAACAGGATGGCTTGCTGGAGGAAGTACTTAGTTCCTTTTTGCATGACGTTGAAGAGGGACAGGTGGATGAAGGGTGTAACCTGGTGCAGGCAACGGTGCAGCAAGATCAGGAGGTTAGGAATACTGTGTGCACTAATGTTAATGTGCACAACGTTGTGGCAGAGGTCCATAGGGCGGAAAAGACAGGTGACGAGGTGTGTGGGGAGGGGAGTTCTCGTAAGAGAACTGCAGGAACGTCTGAGATGGACGATGTTCTTACTCCAGGACAAAGAACAGGAGTAAAATCTTGGAGAAAGGATGTATGTCATAAGGGGAAAGAGGGACGGGGTAATGTAGGGTTCAATGGTTCTAGGGATAATGAAGGGATAGGGGGGGGGGAAGGGTGAATAAGCAAGCTGTCAAGAAAGATGCCATACAGCAGGACGGTATAGGAGGGTGTGTGCCAAGAAGAAAGGGTAAACCACCACTATTAAAATAATTCACGATAGTAACTGTAAATGTAAATGGATTGAGGAATGAAGTGAAACGAGTATGGATGGAATGGTTTTTGAGGAGATATAATGTGGATGTATGCTTTATACAAGAACATAATTATAAGATAGGCTGTGCTTTGGCATTAAAAGGTTATAAATTGTATGTAAGTGGGTCTGTTAGGTTAAAAGGGGGAGTGGCAGTGGCTGTGAAGGAAAATAGTCCCTTACGTATTATAAAGTGGGAAGAAGGGGGGGGGAGGGTAGTGAGGGTGGATGGTGAGTGGGGAGCATCTCGAGTATGTTTCATTGGGGTTTATATGCCAGCGGAGAATATAATCAAAGTAAAAGAGGATTTTGTGAGAGACGTTTTAGTGTATTTTTTAAGGGGTTTACCTCTAGTCACTGTAATTGGGGGGGACTGGAACTGTGTTATAAGGGGGGGGGGGACGTGGAGCCAAGGGGGGCGGGTTGTGTGTTACGGTCGTTACGCAATGTTTTACAGGATGCAGGGGTGAGGGACGTGGAGGGGAGTGAGGCTTGGAGAGTGGATTACACTTTTGTTAGGAGAAATTATTCAGCGAGGTTAGATAGGATTTATATAACGGAGGCAGTTAGGGTAGGAGGGGTAAAAACAGTGGACGTAGGGTTTTCGGATCATAGGGCAGTTTTGGTAGAACTGGATTGGGAGGGAGTGGTAAAGGTATATTCAAGTTTCTGGAAGTTAAATGCGAGGTTGGTGAGGAGTGAGGTGGTGAACGCAGAGTTTAGAGACTGGTGGAGACAATTGTGGAGGGCAAGGGATGGGGTAGGGAGTATTTTGGATTGGTGGGAAAATAGGGCTAAACCTGGTATCGCGGGGTTTTATAAATATAAAGGAAGGGAGGAGGCGAGGTGGAGGTACGGTTTACAGAATTATTTGGAACAGCAGCTCAATGAGTGTTACGCAAGAGATGAGGGGAAGTCTTTTGAAGAAATATCAGGGCTAAGAGGGAGACTAAGGGACATACATAATGAAAGATTTGATGAATTAAGGGTAAGGGCAGGTATGGATGCCGTGCTATGGGGAGATAAACCGTCGGGTAGTGTGTTAAGAAGTTTTCGCATTAGACAACAGGAGTCCACTATAATACTTTTAGAGGTTAGTGACGATTTGGAAGGTTATACTAAGGGGCAAATGTTGGTGACAACTGAGGGGATAAGTAATTATGCGGACTATTGGTTTAAAAGGAAATGGGAAAAAGGTAATGTGGGGATAGTTAATAAAGAAAGAGGAGGGGTGAAGGTCTTGGGGAAAGGTGGGGAGGACAGAGGGGGATTGGAGGGAATAATAAGTATGGAAGAAGTGAAAGAGGCAGTGTTCAATTTAAGTAAGGGGAAAGCACCGGGAATTGATGGGCTTTCCAATGATTTTTATAGAGTACATTGGGAAACCATAAATGTTTGTTTGGTTCAGGTATTGAATAGTATGCTGAAGGAAGGGAAATTGGGAACGTCACAGAGGACGGGTGTGGTCGTGCTTGTAAAGAAAAAAAGCGAGGGGAGAACACTGAGCACGTACAGGGCCATATCTTTAATGTGTACGGATTATAAGATTTTTGCGAAGATTTTAGGGAACAGGATGAAGAAGGTAATAGGTGGTATGGTGCACAAGGGTCAGTTGGGAATTCCGGGTCGTAGTATGAGGGATGGACATAGTCGTATTAGGGAATTTTTGCAGGGTTGTAAGGGTGGTGGAATTTTGGGCATTGATTGGGAGAATGCTTATGACGGTGTGAATAGAGAGTACATGGTTGACACTTTAAGGCTTATGGGTTTTGGGGAGGGAATAGTAAAATGGGTGAAGACCTTGTATGCAGAAGCTACGATTCAGGTGCAAATTAATGGTAGGTTGGGTAGCGTGTTGAAAATGGAGAAAGGTTTGAGACAGGGGTGTCCTATGTCTCAAATTCTGTTTGCATGTATGCAACACCCGTTTTATGGAATGGTTGAGGAAGCAACAACATTACAGGAGGAGGGTAAGGGGTTCACAGAGGTAGTTGGTTATGTAGATGACACAACAATACTGATCAATGATGTCGAAGGTTTGCGAAAGGTGGAGAGAGTAATGAGTTTTTTTGGAGAGGCGTCAGGCATGCGTGTCAACAGGGCTAAATCGAAATTATTAGAGATAGGAGATTGGGTGGGGGGTAGAATGGGGGTGGAGTCTGGATGGGATGTGACTGAACAGCTGAAAATTTGTGGGATTATCTATATGGCAGATGAGCAAGAGGCTAGGCGGAGGAATTCGGAATTGGTGGGAGAGAAAGTTGTACAACGGATTAGGAACCTAAGAGCGAAGGATGTTACTCTAATGCAAAGGGCAATAATAATAAATTCATTGGTTTATAGTAAAGTGTGGAACGTGGCAGTGGTGTATCCTTTACGGGAACAGGAGATAAAGGAGATACAGAGAAGGGTGCTTCGTTATATATGGGGTTTTGGACGAGCATGGCTAAGTAAAGAGGTGGTTATGACGAATGTGCGCAGAGGGGGAGTAGGGCTTTTGATGCTAGGGCCGAGGGTAAAGGCCATGTATGTTAAACAAAAGTACGTAAGGGAGGGGGGGTTAAAAGGGGTGAGGGTTGGGAGGGTGATGGGGGATGTACGACGATGGTGGGGAGGAAAGGACTTGATGGAATGTGAGAATATGCTAAGGGTTATGTTAGTAATAGGTGAGGTAAAAAAGCTCAAGGTGGGAAGGTTGGTAGAGATGAGTAGGAAACCAGAAGTGATGCAAGGGGTGGCGGTATACCCTTTGTATGATTGGGGTACGATTTGGCATGATTTCCAGAAACTTAGATTAATGCCGAGGGTAAGGGAGTTAGTTTATAGGTTTGTAATGGGAATTTTAGCCTCAAAGCAGGCTTTGTGTGTGATGGGTTTGGTAAAGGAAGCGAAATGCGAACATTGTGAGGAATCGGAAACAGCTTTTCATGCCGTATATTTTTGTAGGGAGTTGGGGCAGGTACGGGTGTGGCTGGCTAGAGTCTTCAAGTTAATGGGTGGGGGCAATGTAGAGCTCCTGCGTGCCCTAACTTTAGGGGTCATTTTCTCTGCTCAGACGTTGTGCTGAGCGGTTGTCAGCTGTTGCTCCTCAGTCCCGACACCTGGTGGAGGAGTGTTTACAACATCAACAACAATGGCGACTGCGTTTCGCCGCCGTGTTAATACTGTTTGTATTCAACTAACGCAGGGATCTATCACCGGCGAATCAGTAAATGTGTTACTGCCAGCAATCATTCGTGATACTTATGGCATTCAACGTGAATCCTTGTGTGGCGTCGCCTTGAATGGAACTACACGGATCTTCGTCAAGTTTTGTGACACTCAGATGTACGAGAAGATTGTGACCCAGTACCAGGATATAAGTAAGCAAGTCACCCCAGCAGTTTCTGTCCAGTTGCATGACGTTTCACGATACTATACGTGGGTACGTGTGAGAAACGTGCCTTTTGAGGCCAATGAAGTTGATATACGTGACGTTTTTGAACGTTATGGGAAGATCCACCTGGTCACCATGGGTAGGTGGTCTGACGGCCACTATAATGGCCTTCAGGAGGGGTCATTTACGTTGAAAATGTCCCTGCGTCAGCCGATTCCTTCGTACATTCAACTGGAGGAGTTTCGTTCCCAGGTGTACGTTACGTACCCTGGACAGAGAAGAACTTGCCGCCTCTGCGGCGCTCTGGATCACATAGCGGCTCAGTGTGTCCAGCGCCAGCCGCCATCGGGGCGTGGTCGTCGTCCTGACGGTGAGGTACCCCGTCAGGCTCTGGAAGAGGAGGTTGTCAAGACTCGCCGCGTATGACATCATGGAGTGCTGAGGTTGATAGGGCCATGCTACTAGAGTCATCTTGTGTGACTCTACCTGGGACTGCCTCCCTTGACGAGGTGGAACATGTGAACAGTGAAATCCCTCTAGCAAGAGAGGCAGGTGAGATGGAAGCCGACATTGTATCTGCGTTAAGTGACCTATTAGCATCGCATGAGTCTGATTCTGTGTTGTGTTCTGATGGGGGGAAATTACGTGCAGATGATGCTGATCAGATAGCTAAAGTGAGAGATTTGGAGAGTTCGAGTTTTCATACTGTTGAGGCAGAAATTCACAAGGAGAACACTCCAAGTACTGACATGTCTGAAGATGCTGTTTCTAGGAAGCGTGCGGCTACCCCGTCCGACTCCGATGATGTCTTGACCCCTGGACAACGTTCAGGGAAGAAGACGTGGTCGGAAATCACGGGTGGGGGGAGGTCGCGCGAGTCCAGGACAGCAGGTAATATCACGGGGATTGCCAAAGGTGCGGGAAGTGCCTTGGGTGCTTGCCGGCGCAAAGAGAAAAAGGGAGTGGTAGCCCCTAGAGGAAAGCCACCTTTAACACAGTTAGGTGTGTAACTATTAATGTTAATGGTTTGAAATCTGTCAGAAAGTGTGTGCAGGTGCGTGAGTGGTTGAATCGTTTTGCAGTGGATGTGTGTTTTTTGCAAGAACATAACCATAAAGTAGGAAGTTTGTTTGAGATGGATGGTTATGACATTTATGTGACTCACTCCAGACGTCTGAAAGGTGGAGTGGCTGTGTTGATAAAAGCGACCAGCCCGTTTGTGCTGAGACATTGGGAGGAAGGGGGGGAGGGTCGCGTGGTGCGAGTCGTGGGGGATTGGGGTAGTAGAAGAGTTGGTTTTGTAGGGGTATATGGGCCGGCTGAACATGATGTTAATATTAAAAATACTTTTGTTAGAGATGTCTTGGTATATTATTTGAGGTCCCTGCCAGAAATTACAGTGGTAGGTGGTGACTGGAACTGTGTAGTGCGCCGTAAAGATGTTGAACCGAGGGGGGCGGGGTTCTGTTCGCTTGTTTTGGGTGACTTGTTGTCTGGTTTGGGGCTGGTTGATGTACGCGGAGGACGTGACTTTGGGATTGAGCATACTTTTGTGCGTAGGGGCTATGCAGCATGTTTAGATAGGGTGTATGTGTCTCGGCGGGTGGTCGTAATCAATGTGCGTGTATTGAACGTCTTTTTCTCCGACCACCGGGGAGTTTTTGTGGAGCTCGACTGGGGAGGTCTCCCGCATCGTTTTAAGGGATACTGGAAACTGAATACGCGGATGCTACAAAGTGCGGATGATAGGGAACTATTCGAGGACTTCTGGGCGTCTATGGGAGTAGACTCCTGGGAGGGATGGGATTTAGTACGACAGTGGGATGAGGTTGTGAAGCCTCGAATTAAGGATTTTTATGTGAATCGGTGTAAGGAGGCCACTCGCTTGGAGTATGGTTTTCAGAGGTACCTGGAGGGTCATCTACGACAATGTTATGCACAGGGAGAGGCATCTGGGGTTTACCCAGTGGATGAGATCGATGCTATTAAAGAACAAATCCAAGTATTGAAAAATAAGGTTTTCGATGGGGCGCGCATTTCGAGTGGGGTGGAGGAGGCTTTGTGGGGTGACAAGCCGTCTGCTTGTGTCTTACAAAGTCAGACACAAAGGCGAAAAGCGACTGAAATTGTGAGTTTAGTGGTGCAGGATGAAGTTGACGGGTATAGTGAGGGACAGGTCTTAACAACAACTGAGGGGATAAGTTTTTATGTCGATACTTGGAGTAAGATCCAGATGCAAAGTAAAGACGTGAGTGAGCATGCGATACAGGATTTGGGGAGAGGAGTACGATGCGAGTTAAATGATTATGATCGCCTTCTCATGGGTGGGCCTATATCTGAGGCAGAGGTGTGGGAGGCACTACAAGGAATGAGTAAGGGGAAGGCTCCAGGCATTGATGGCATCCCTTGTGAATTTTATATCAAACATTGGGAGGTAATACGGACTTTTATGGTTCGTTTACTCAATGCGATGAAGGAGGGGGGGTGTTAGGTCTGTCTCAGCGTACGGCGGTGTTGGTCTTAGTTAGGAAATGTGATGTGCCGTTAGCGATTAAGGACTACCGTCCCATATCGTTGATGTGTAGTGACTATAAACTATATGCGAAAATATTGATGAATAGAATTAAGAAAGTGTTTGATAAGGTAATCCATAAGAGTCAGTTTGGTGTGCCAGGTAGGTCAATGTATGATGGTCATGGGAATATCAGGGAGTTTGTTGAGGAATGCGGGGTGAGGGGTGGGGGTGGTGTTTTGGCTTTAGACTGGCGAGCCGCTTTTGATAGTGTGGAAAGAGAGGTTCTGTGGAAATTTATGAGATGGCAGGGTTTTGGAAATGAGGTCATCATGTGGGCCCGTTCGTTGTACAATGGAGCGGGTTTTAAAGTACAAATTAATGGCAAGTTAGGTGTTTTTGTACACATGAGCAGGGGCATTCGTCAGGGATGCCCCATGTCTCAAATGTTTTTTGCATGTATGCAGGACCCTTTTTACTGGGCTGTTTGTGGGCGGGGAATAGAGACATCGTGGGGTCCGAGTAGTGGTCGACCAACCCTTGTGGGTTATGTTGATGATACTACTGTGTTATTACGTTCACGGGAGCAATTGGGTTTTGTTGGGAGACTTGTTGACATATTTGGCAAGGCTACGGGGATGTGTGTTAATAGAGAAAAATCGAAACTTATGGCGTGGGGGGCGTGGGTGGGGGATGGGGGGGATGCAGAGGGGTGGACTGTGGTTGATCGTATCACTATATGTGGTATTCATTATATGCGGGAGGTCGATCAGATGAGGGCGTGCAATTCGGGGAGGGTTGTACATAGTGTCTTGGGGCGCTTAAATAGTCTACGGCCGCGACATTTAACCCTGCATCAGAGGGCGGTGGTCATTAATGTCCTGCTTTATAGCAAAGTATGGCACGTTGCTGCACTGTATCCTCTGTTGCAGGGGGACGTCAAACGTCTTTTGCATAGAATTTATCGATTTTTGTGGGGTTCAGGATGCGATTGGCTCACAAGAGCGGTGGTGGAGACACCACTGCATCAGGGAGGGTTGGGTCTCATTCCTCTAGAGGCTCGTGTCATGGCATGTTACGTGAAGCGTCGTTTTCTCCGACTGGGTGGGATGCATGGCGGGTTAAGTGAATTGTATCACGACCTGCGCAGGTGGTGGAGAGGGAGGAATTTAATTTGGTGCGACGCGATGCTTCGCGTATTATTGAACATGAGGGACGTGCGCTGTGTAAAATTATGTACCTTAGAAAGGGCGGGTAGGGAGGTAGTCGTGGTGCGAGTTGAAGGAATGTATCCCATGTATGCGTGGGGTAATATATGGAGGCGAGTTCAACAGTTGCGTCTGCCTGCTCAAGTACGGGAAGTGGTTTTTAAATTTTTACATGGAATCTTGCCGTCTGGGGTGGTGTTGTATAATAGGCGTTTGGAGGAAGACTGGGGTTGTCCGGTGTGCGGGATGGAGGAATCTGCTTTTCATGTTGTGTATTTCTGTGAGACTTTAGGTATGGTACGAGAGTGGTTCAGTAGGGTTTTGCGTTTGGTAGGGGGGGGGAGGTTTGTCGGTACTCCGGGCGTTGAGTTTTGATGTAGGTGGGGTTGACTTGCGTGTACAACGTGCGGTGTCGTATGTTGTGGCCGATTATATTTTCGTGTCATGGGCTATGAGGCACGTTGATGGTAACAGTAGAATTAGGGTGTTAGCAGGGACGATTTATAGGACAAAATGTCGAAATAGGTTGGTATATGAGGGGAGATGGGAGAGAGACTTCCCGCCTGAATATAAAGCCTTGGAGTTACGAGATTTGAGATAGTCGTGAGTGTTCAGTGGGTAATCTAACGGGCTGGTCAGCTGTGTCTAATTGTGTTTGTCAAGTGCGTGAATGTTTTGTGTTCTCAGAGTTTATGTGCGTCTCCTATGTAACGGTGATGACAAAATATCTTACGTGCTTTGTATATACAACTTTTAGGAATGTTTCTCGTCTTTTATGCCTCAATTACAAGTCATTGGTGTACTTTTTGTATATGGGGTGCTTCCTAGCACAGCTGAAACGTTTTTCTTATTTCTGTTTATACTTTATGCCGTGTCCGTGTGCTTTTCAATAATATATGTATATATGCAAGTTCTAAGACATTGATCAAAAGGACAATATTAAAGTTATATACTGGGAATTTATCTTTAGTTAATTTCAAAATATTGATCACGGAAGATCGCATTAATGAGTTATTTGAAGATTTAACATTGTCAAAGCTGGACTCCTTGAAACTTCAAACGTGCTGGCAGATAGCTCGTAAATTGGGAGTGCCATACGATAGATACTACACAGCCAATACCGTAAGGGCAATAATTAGATACAAATTGTTTCCATGGGCCTCTAACCATCATGTAGCAGGAGATTCTGACTCTGAAAGTTTAGTTTCTCAAGTAAGCTACCAGTCGAGATATGAAGTATTGCAGGGTGCAGCCGCTGTTCGGCATTCGCCCGTTACTGAAGGAATTCCTATTAATGGTCAGCCTGGCCCTCACCAAGGTGCACGTCCAAAGGAATATCCACGTACCGCCAGTTCAATTCCCTCATTTTCGATACCATCGGGGCATATTTCTCAAAGTCAGTTTGAGAAATTAGAGAGACTATTTATTTTACAGACTGCTCAAATTGAGGCTCAGCGTAAATTAAATGAAGACGACTTTCAAAGGGAAACGCTCCGCTATATAAGAAACAACAACAAGATAAAGTGAGTGAAAGATGTACTGAATCCTCAAATGATTCTTTCAATATACAAAAAGCTGCATCTATGGTTTCAAGATTTAATGAAGGAGATTTAGATACTTATTTTGAAGTCTTTGAGAATCAAGCACGTGCTATGCGCTGGCCCCGACAACACTGGGCAACCTTATTACATACTTCGCTGTCTGGTAAAGCTCAAAGTTGTACGGCTACGTTACCTTTTGAGAAATGTGAATTATGATTCCGTTAAGAAGGCTATCCTAGAGGTTTATGATCTCCTCCCAGTAAGTTATCAAAAAACCTTTAGAGCATTAAAACGCCAGCCAACTCAGTCGTATGTAGATTTTGCACGTGAAAAGAAAATCGCTTTTGAGAGATGGTGTAGAGCTTCTAACTGTAAATCTATGGAAAGTCTTTCCCAATTGATCCTGCATGAGGATTTCTATAATAATTTACCAGAAGACTTGCATAGGTATTTGATTAGTTGCCCCATAGTAAATATACTAGAAACAGCCTCGCTCGCCGATAATTATGAAATATCTCAACAATTGATTGGCGAAACAAAAAGTAAGGAAACAGTGACTAAATATGCCCCTAAGGAAGGACGATCCAATCTTGCAGGGATGCGTCGCATACAGAATCCTTACCCGACCTCCTATGATGCCTCCACGCCCATTAATAATAAATTTAGATCTAACTCTAGGAAAAGTTCAAAACCACTAAGGCATAACAGTGAGTTAAACTGCACTTATTGTAATAAGAAAGGGCATTTAAGGAAACACTGTTATTGGCTAGAGAGGGATACCAGGAATGAGCGACTTCGTTTCCCAACTCAGGTAATATCTTCATCGACAACTCAAAAGAAACTGAACCCTAGTACCAAACAAGGTTCACAAGAACGAATCAGTAGTCATTCTAGATGACTCAATACTAGAGCTGTTTCTGAAAAAGATATCAGCTATGAGTCCCTACTTTGCTAAAGTGAAAGTTGGAATAGACGAGACTCAATTAGTTGAAATTAATTCCTTTCGTGATACTGGAAGTTATTTAACATTGTTGAAGCAGGACATACTTCCCGTAAGTGATATGACTCGCACCAAGCTAGATGTCTTATTAGAAGCCTATGGAGGCGCCATTATAAGAGTGCCTCTTCACAGGATATACATCCAAACACCAACCTATACTGGCTTTGTGTCGGTAGGTATATCCAGTGAAAATTTTCCTATTCAGGGCGTTGACTTACTCATAGGCAATGATCTAGACTATCCGGGTATAAGCCGAGAGCCTCTAGTTATTGATAATTCTACTGACATTAACTATGCCATAGAAGCTCGAAAAGAGGCTCCTACCTTATTTCCTCTCAATGTTATAACTAGAGCAATGTCTAGAGCGCCTCAAAATCATTTATCAACTGAAGTCCTAAGTGAAGGCGAGGATTTAGATCTCGGTTTATTGTTCAGCCGATCCTTACAACCCAGATCTTCAAATCTGAAATATTCTATGATCGGCCCTTTTCAAGATTCTGATATTAAAATGCTATCGAAAGAAGATTTAATAAGGGATCAGTTCCTTGATCCATCCCTAGAGAAATTACGAGAGATAGCTATTACAGAAGACGACGCCCAAGACCTGGACAATTGTTACTATCTTGCTAATGGTATATTAATGAGAAAGGAAAAGTCGCTTTTGTCTTCCGACGATCATCTGGCTACCAGCAAACATCTAGTAGTGCTACCTAGTACCTTTAGAGAATTGGCTATTAGTTTCGCCCACCATAGTCCCATGGGAGGACATTTGGGAGTAAAGAAAACGCTGGGCAAAATAGCCAAGCATTTTCATTGGTCTAGAATGAAGGAGACTGTGGAAACTTATCTAAAAGGTTGTCAAGTCAGCTAAGTGACCGGCGATATACAGATACAGATACAGGAGTTGCAGCCCAGCCGCCGTGGAGAGAAGACGTCGTCGTTCCTGCTCTTCAGCTGAGCAACTCTGAACACTGTTGCTCGAGAATTTACTTGGGTTATCCTGAGTAGTTCTTCACCAGAGCTGAGAGGAGACTTGCTTGCAGTCACTTCGAGCCCCATCCCATCAAGAGGGTATGGCGGTGACTTGCTTGCTTGTTCACCCCTCTCATCCCCATCCCCCCATCCTTCCCCATCCTCCCCTCACCCATACATCAACACTGGCCCACACACTTAACACACTACATACATTGCTATCCTTCTGACTGTCCTATCTTCTTCTTTTTCGGCAACTTCACTTTGGCGAGTTAACACAAGGCATTTTGACCATCTGGTAGCCCGTGTGGTTTTTTAAAATCCAGCCGATCTTTGCCTTGGGCCCTTTCCCCTCACTACTCGAGGGTAGGCTATCTTAGGGGCTGACCTTCATAAGTCAGCTGAAATATGATGTTAGGCTAACATTAAGGAAAGATACCTTTTTGTTAAGCAACTCCTCTGCCAGATGCACCTTCCCAGGCATCATGGCGAGGATTCTTGTAAGATCACGCATTGATGGAAATCAAATGTCCATGAAAGACATTCTCAAATGTATTTGCTCAAACTCAACTGTTGTTCCAGTGGATGTTTTTCAAACCCACGCTGGAGCAGTACTTCTCCTCTCTTCGGAAGAAGAGTTACATCAACTACTAAAGCATGATGTCTTGGATAAACTGAAGACTTCTGGTGTTACACCAGTTGCACCTGACAGCTATCAAGCTCAGAGGACTGTGTTTGTGGCCAGAATCAACAGTTTTATGAAACACAGCACTGTTAATGAAATTGTTGATAACATTAATGCCGAGAATTCTGACCTTAGGGCTGTAGAAGCACACAAATTCTCGAATCCTAACAACAATAAGGTAACTTTAAAATTAATACTCGAGACACCTGAGGAGGCTAAACTTGTGTGTCAAAATGGCTTCAAATGTTTTGGCACCAGATGTACATCTGACCAAATTTCTCTGGAACGCTTCGTCAGTGTGACACAATGTTTCAAGTGTTATGCCTTTGGTCATAACAACAACAAATGCAGTACACAAGGGCAAATTTGTAGCATTTGCTCTGGCCAACATTCGTATCGTGATTGTACTAATAAAAATACACCTAAATGTGTCCTCTGTAATGGCTCCGGCTGGGTTACAAGTATCTTTGGCAGGTTAAATCACCACCACCAGATGTAGACCAAACGAAATGTAAACTTTGCCAGATGGACTATTGTCACACCCTGCGTCATTATGTACTGGAGTGTGATAAAATTAATGAATTTAAAAACAACTCACTCAGAAGTGTTCAAGAAATGGCTAAGTATTTTATCCACAGTGGTATATTGCAGACCATTCTGGAGAAATACCCTGACTTTGCTAGCTGTAAATAAAGCATTACCACATGTGTGCATGTGTGTGTGTGTGTGTGTGTGTGTGTGTGTGTGTGTGTGTGTGTGTGTGTGTGTGTGTGTGTGTGTGTGTGTGTGTGTGTGTGTGTGTGTGGGTGTGTGTGAGGGTGTGTGTGTGTGTGTGTGTGTGTGTGTGTGTGTGTGTGTGTGTGTGTGTGTGTGTGTGTGTGTGTGTGTGTGCGTGCGTGTGTGGGTGTGTGTGAGGGTGTGTGTGCGGGTGTGTGTGAGGGTGTGTGTGTGTGTGCGTGTGTGTGTGTGTGTGTGTGCGTGTATGGGTGTGTGTGTGCGTGTGTGGGTGTGTGGGTGTGTGTGTGTGTGTGTGGGTGTGTGTGTGTGTGTGTGTGTGAGGGTGTGTGTGTGGGTGTGTGTGAGGGTGTGTGTGTGTGGGTGTTGGTGTGTGTGTGTGTGGGTATGTGTGTGTGGGTGTGCGTCCTTGTGTGTATGCATATATTTGTACGCTCGTGTGCACATGTCCGTGCGTGCGCCCTCGTGTGTGTATGTGCGCGCGCGCGCTAGTGTGGGTGTATGATCCACTTAATATTTGTATTTATAACTCATTACAATTGTGACCATGTGTGGACGTATCAGTGGTTCATTACTTTGTAATTTGTTCATGACTGTAACCATGTATAGGAGTGAAGCTGATTCATTACCTCTGTAACTTGCCATGATTAGTGACCAGATCTACCTGGAGTGCATTACCTTTGTAACTAGTTCAGCTATCATGACTTTGGGGTCCAGTCACTGGACCCATTGTGTGCCTTTGTAATCTTTTGACTGCCGCCCACAGGATGGGTATGGGGTGCATAAAGATATTAAACTAAAGTGTGTGTGTGTGTGTGTGTGTGTGTGTGTGTGTGTGTGTGTGTGTGTGTGTGTGTGTGTGTGTGTGTGTGTGTGTGTGTGTGTGTGTGTGTGTGTGTGGTGTGTGTGTGTGTGACTCAACAATCAATATTTGCACCAATAACTCATTACAGTTGTGACCGGGTGTGGAAGTGTGAATTGCTCATTACTCTATAATTTGTTCATGATTGTAGCCAAAGTATAAACGTAAGTAACCATTCTACAGAATTCATTACCTTTGTAACTTGTGAGCTCATTACCTTTGTACCTAGTTCAGCTATCAAAACTTTGGGGGCCCAGTCCCTGGACCCATTACGTACCTCTGTAATCTGTAAATACCTTTGTAACTTGTGTTTCTGTTATCTGTCCCGAGAGGAAAAAGGAAATGCAGAAAATTCTAGAAGCTAAGAAACTGTCCACTTCTAAGAAAACCACTCCCCAGGCACCTCCAACAATGTCCCAAACTTCCTTCCCAGCTTTGCCTGGATCTAGTGGGACTCCTCACGTTTCTACTAATAGTTCCAATGTTTGGAATTCTGCCCCTCTTGGAGTTCCCCAATCTAACCCTCACCTACAACATACACAAACGCAACAACAAGGTTCAACCTCATCTCCCATGTCTCAGGTATCCTCAGCTGGGGATATGACGAGAGCGCAACTAATGTATATGATGGCCGAAGACATTCCAGGTGGGGACATTCAACTCTGCTCAAAGGTTTTAAATGATTTGTTAATAGCTAATGGGATCACTCCAACTACTATCCCAGATAATGTTAAGGAGATTATGGCCCAGCCTTCTCTACTTCTACAAATAAGTCTAATTCATCCCTTGTCCAGGGATCATCCACCTCGCATAACCTCAGCCCGATGAGTCAATACCTGACCCTAACGATGCCCCAGAGATTGATGCTTACTCTTCCGCTACTGCAGCTGATTCTGATGAACAGGAACTTCCCCAGGGTAATTCACCTGGCCTACCAAATTTCCCCTTGGAGCCTCCACAGTCTCCCATTAACTCTCACGAGCCTCTGCTTCCTGAAACTGGGAATATCACACCTCAGTTTTCTAATGATGACTCTAATGACTCTAATGATTCTGTTAATATTACCAACTCTAGTGAAGATGGTGACACTTTCAATACACAAGCAACTACTCAGAACTTCCCTCCTCCCCTTGACGAGTCCAGCAGGGATAGTGAGTATACCAAAAAAGACATTACTTGCAGGCGTTCAGTCCGCAGTACTCGTCCGAAACGTGGTGGAAACGTAGGATCTGACCATATCCCTGTTATAATACAACTACAAACTTCTCCATTTAGAATACCTGTAACTCCTAAACCAAATCTTAACACCCTAGGATTTGACCCCTTCAGGGCATTTCTGGGTGAAGATGAAATTGTGCCACTGGAAAATCTACCTTCCACTGCAATTGATGACGCAATCAGGTCCCTTCACAATCGAATAATTGAAGCTACTAATGCAACTTGCCAATTAGCTTCCACAAAGATCTATCAACAATATAAACCTACTAGGGAAATTAGAGACGCTTTAAGAAATTATCAAGCAGAATGTCGAAGGCATCTTCAAACGCGACAACCACCAGTACCTACATTGCACAGATTGAGGCAAGAATTAATTAACATGATTAGTCATCGCAAACGTGACTTATGGAAATTGCTAGTTCTTCAAGCTAATCAGTATAAACGTGAGCCAGCAAAATTTTGGAGTAAGATCCGACAACTGTTAGGGGCAAAGCACAAGGCTCCTAACTACCTAATTCATACCTTCACTGATGAGGATGATGAAGATGTTGAGATTAAACTTGATGATCCACAGGACCAGGCTAATTTGATGGGTGATGTATGGGAGAAAATTCTCTCCCACAATAACAGTCGTCGATTTAACAATAATCACTATCAGTTGGTAAATGAATGGAGAGATGAGAACTTAGATGATCTACAACCACTACCTTCCATCGATACTTCAACTCTTGAAGATACCCACCCGCTTACTAGACCTATTACATTACTAGAGATGAGTCAGGTTATTGGAAGAATGAGAAATAGAGCCCCTGGCCTCTCTGGAATAACAATGAAACAAATAAAGTTCCTACCTAGAAATTGTAAACAGTCTTTGGTTAATATCTTTAATGCCATCTTGGCCTCATGACATTTTCCAGTTGTTTTTAAGACTGCTAAGATGATCTTTCTTGGTAAGCCCAATAAAGACATCCACCAACCTGGGAACTATAGACCTATATCTTTACTTGAAGTCACTGGAAAAGTTCTTGAGAAAGTCATTTCCAACAGATTGAACTACTATATGGAGTTTAATCACTTTTTTTACTGAAAAACAATTTGGCTTTAGAACACGTACAGGTACCAATCATGCAATAAATGTTATTTTCGATACTGTAGCAAGTCTAAAACATCAGGGCAATCTTGCCTTAATTGCCACCAGAGATGTTCATAAAGCTTTTGATAGCTTATGGCATGATGACCTTATATACAAACTCATTGACCTACCAGACCATAACTGGACTTTTCTCAGATTAATATATAATTTCTTAACTCAAAGAAAAATCATTCCCACCTTTCATCGTAGGTCGACAGAGCCTTTTATACCAACAGCTGGTGTCCCGCAAGGATCTTGTCTCAGTCCACTCCTGTTCAACATTTATGTGAATGACCTTCCTCAACCAGAGTTTAATGACAATTGTGACACAGTTTGCAGATGATGTTATTCATGTCGTCTCATCAACTCCGGTAACAGGAAAATACAAGTATGAGTCATAGAAAAAATGAATATTGAACTTCGTCGAACATCTAATTGGGAAAAGAAATGGAGAATTACAACTAATCCTGACAAGGGCCTTGTTAGCACGATAGGATGTGTTGCATCAACCATTGAAAATAAAGGCATTTACCTGGAGTTTACCTGGAGAGAGTTTCGGGGGTCAACGCCCCCGCGGCCCGGTCTGTGACCAGGCCTCCTGGTGGATCAGCGCCTGATCAACCAGGCTGTTGCTGCTGGCTGCACGCAAACCAACGTACGAGCCACAGCCCGGCTGATCAGGAACTGACTTTAGGTGCTTGTCCAGTGCCAGCTTGAAGACTGCCAGGGGTCTGTTGGTAATCCCCCTTATGTGTGCTGGGAGGCAGTTGAACAGTCTCGGGCCCCTGACACTTATTGTATGGTCTCTTAACGTGCTAGTGACACCCCTGCTTTTCATTGGGGGGATGGTGCATCGTCTGCCAAGTCTTTTGCTTTCGTAGTGAGTGATTTTCGTGTGCAAGTTCGGTACTAGTCCCTCTAGGATTTTCCAGGTGTATATAATCATGTATCTCTCCCTCCTGCGTTCCAGGGAATACAGGTTTAGAAACCTCAAGCGCTCCCAGTAATTGAGGTGTTTTATCTCCGTTATGCGCGCCGTGAAAGTTCTCTGTACATTTTCTAGGTCGGCAATTTCACCTGCCTTGAAAGGTGCTGTTAGAGTGCAGCAATATTCCAGCCTAGATAGAACAAGTGACCTGAAGAGTGTCATCATGGGCTTGGCCTCCCTAGTTTTGAAGGTTCTCATTATCCATCCTGTCATTTTTCTAGCAGATGCGATTGATACAATGTTATGGTCCTTGAAGGTGAGATCCTCCGACATAATCACTCCCAGGTCTTTGACGTTGGTGTTTCGCTCTATTTTGTGGCCAGAATTTGTTTTGTACTCTGATGAAGATTTAATTTCCTCATGTTTACCATATCTGAGTAATTGAAATTTCTCATCGTTGAACTTCATATTGTTTTCTGCAGCCCACTGAAAGATTTGGTTGATGTCCGCCTGGAGCCTTGCAGTGTCTGCAATGGAAGACACTGTCATGCAGATTCGGGTGTCATCTGCAAAGGAAGACACGGTGCTGTGGCTGACATCCTTGTCTATGTCGGATATGAGGATGAGGAACAAGATGGGAGCTAGTACTGTGCCTTGTGGAACAGAGCTTTTCACCGTAGCTGCCTCGGACTTTACTCTGTTGACGACTACTCTCTGTGTTCTGTTAGTGAGGAAATTATAGATCCATCGACCGACTTTTCCTGTTATTCCTTTAGCGCGCATTTTGTGCGCTATTACGCCATGGTCACACTTGTCGAAGGCTTTTGCAAAGTCTGTATATATTACATCTGCATTCTTTTTGTCTTCTAGTGCATTTAGGACCTTGTCGTAGTGATCCAGTAGTTGAGACAGACAGGAGCGACCTGTTCTAAACCCATGTTGCCCTGGGTTGTGTAACTGATGGGTTTCTAGATGGGTGGTGATCTTGCTTCTTAGGACCCTTTCAAAGATTTTTATGATATGGGATGTTAGTGCTATTGGTCTGTAGTTCTTTGCTGTTGCTTTACTGCCCCCTTTGTGGAGTGGGGCTATGTCTGTTGTTTTTAGTAACTGAGGGACGACCCCCGTGTCCATGCTCCCTCTCCATAGGATGGAAAAGGCTCGTGATAGGGGCTTCTTGCAGTTCTTGATGAACACAGAGTTCCATGAGTCTGGCCCTGGGGCAGAGTGCATGGGCATGTCATTTATCGCCTGTTCGAAGTCATTTGGCGTCAGGATAACATCGGATAGGCTTGTGTTAATCAAATTTTGTGGCTCTCTCATAAAAAATTCATTTTGATCTTCGACTCTCAGTCTGGTTAGCGGCTTGCTAAAAACTGAGTCATATTGGGACTTGAGTAGCTCACTCATTTCCTTGCTGTCATCTGTGTAGGACCCATCTTGTTTAAGTAGGGGCCCAATACTGGACGTTGTTCTCGATTTTGATTTGGCATAGGAGAAGAAATACTTTGGGTTTCTTTCGATTTCATTTATGGCTTTTAGTTCTTCCCGCGATTCCTGACTCCTAAAGGATTCTTTTAGCTTAAGTTCGATGCTTGCTATTTCTCTGACCAGTGTCTCCCTGCGCATTTCAGATATATTGACCTCTTTTAGCCGCTCTGTTATTCTTTTCCGTCGCCTGTAAAGGGAGCGCCTGTCTCTTTCTATTTTACATCTACTCCTCCTTTTTCTTAGAGGAATAAGCCTTGTGCATACATCGAGTGCCACCGAGTTAATCTGTTCTAGGCATAAGTTTGGGTCTGTGTTGCTTAGTATATCTTCCCAGCTTATATCGGTTAGGACTTGGTTTACTTGGTCCCACTTTATGTTTTTGTTATTGAAGTTGAATTTGGTGAATGCTCCCTCGTGACTAGTCTCATTTTGTCGGTCTGGGGCTCCACGCATACATGTCTGAACCTCAATTATGTTGTGATCTGAGTATATTGTTTTTGATATGGTGACATTTCTTATCAGATCATCATTGTTAGTGAAGATGAGGTCTAGTGTATTCTCCAGTCTAGTAGGCTCTATTATTTGCTGGTTTAAATTGAATTTTGTGCAGAGATTTAAAAGCTCGTGTGAGTGTGAGTTTTCATCAGAGCTGCCTCCTGGTGTTATTACTGCAACAATATTATTTGCTATATTCCTCCATTTTAGGTGCCTTAAGTTGAAATCCCCCAGGAGCAAGATGTTGGGTGCAGGAGCTGGAAGATTTTCCAGACAGTGGTCAATTTTTAACAGCTGTTCCTGGAATTGCTGGGATGTTGCATCCGGAGGCTTGTAGACTACCACAATGACTAGGTTTTGGTTCTCGACCTTTACTGCTAAAACTTCCACTACGTCATTTGAGGCATTAAGCAGTTCTGTGCAAACAAGTGACTCTGCAATGTACAGGCCAACCCCCCCCCCCTTTTGCCTGTTCACTCTGTCACATCTGTATAGGTTGTAACCTGGGATCCATATTTCGTTGTCCAAGTGATCCTTTATGTGGGTCTCAGTGAAAGCCGCGAACATTGCCTTTGCCTCTGCAAGCAGTCCACGGATGAAAGGTATTTTGTTGTTTGTTGCTGGCTTTAGACCCTGTATATTTGCAAAGAAGAATGTTATCGGACTGGTGGTATTGTTGGTACTGGGGGGGGGGATTTTTTTTCCGGCATTAGTATCTGTATCTGTTGGTTTGGAGTGGAGGCCATCGACTGTGGTTCCACTCCAGGAATGACTGGATTTGGTGTACGATTTCTGCCATTTCCTGCCAGTTTTTTTTCCTTCCTGGCACTAAAAAACCTCTCCCTCTTGAGTGGCTGTGGCTACCCAGGTTTTCCCATGGCCTGGATGTTTTGTATCTTTTTGTCCCCTTTAGATGGTATGCCTGGCAATTTAAGTTATAGCACAGTCTTTCCTGTACTGAAGAGGTACACATTTCAGGGTGAAAAAGCTTACAGGAAGGGAGTTTGCATTTTCCTGTTGTCATATGGGCATGACATTTTCTAGGGTGGTCATAGTTGCATGTCCCATCTGTTTTTCCAGATTTCCCATGCCAGCAGATACCAAGTGCATAGTATGTGCACAGGCTTGGTTTCCGCTTGCCTTGGGTTTCTGTGACTGTATTCCCTGTTGGTGCATGTTTCCCTGTCTTACTTCTATCCTCCCTAGCACCAACAATGGAGCTCCCACCAGTTGTTTTTGGTAATTTATCCTCACTATTGCTATTGGAGTCCTCTTGTTTGCTATTTCCTGCGGTATTTCTAGTTTGCAATATTGGTTTTATCTTATCTTTGACTACACTTGTTTCCCTACTATGGCTCCTGTCCCCTATGAGGTCATTTATATGTATTCCTTCCTGCGTATAATTCCCGACTACCTGGACAAAATCTCCAGCTTCACCATTACTGTCTCCCAGGACAGTATCTCCAGCTTCACCATTTCTGTCTCCCAGGACAGCACCTCCAGCTTCACCATTACTGTCTCCCAGGACAGCACTATCAGCTTTACTATTACTGTCTCCCAGGACATCACCTCCAGCCTTACAGTTTGTGACTACATGGCCAGTATCAAGGGCAGTACCATTCAGCCCAGACTTTTTATGTTCCCATCTGTTGTAGAAAGCTTCCAGGTTTTCTATGAAAGCAGCTTTGATGTTGTCCTCTTTTAATACCCTTGTGATTTTAGTCCACAGATTTTCCTCATTTGGGCATACCCACTTCTCTGTTTTAAAACACTTCTCTGTTTTAATACTGCTTGTAGCTAGTTCTGGGATATCTGCACAAGGGGCGTGACACCAAAGGATCTACTGGAAATTATCTACCCGAGTAATATGTGATTTGACTGATACAAAAGTATAACTTGCGTGTTGAAGAGCCGGTGATATCTGGCAGCTCCTACAATGACGTACAGTCGACCTCTTTGTTTATCAATCGCTGTATCTGGCTTTTCTATTTTTGTTTTTTCCGTCTCCACCACAATAAATGCTATATTATCACTATAGTTGACTGGTGCAAATTTTGGAGGAAGGACTCTTTTTCTGTATTAATAATTGCTTCTCGTTGTGTATATTGCGACCATATATTGCGACCCTTGTGTCCCAATGTCATTAACAACAAAGACCAATATGCTACGGTTACATAGGGTCCAGAATAGAGCTCTTCGCTTTATTACCGATACCAGGAGGAGAGACAGAGTTAAAATGGCAGATTTACACACACAACAAGATATTACTGCCATAAATGTACGCCTTGACACTCTAAAAAAGAAACAACTTTATACAATGCAAGAACTATACATGCCAGATAGAGAACATCCTATACAAGTGATAAATACCACCGATTACACCATCAATACTCCGCCTCACAGGACTCAAAGAATGACTCTCCCACAGAGGGTTCGTCGTTTTATTCATAAAGATGATTACCCTCGACCCATGATTTTGAGTAACTTACCTGATGAAGAAGATTGGATACCACCAGAACCCTTCTATGTATACTGAGAAAATCATCGCCCCCAATTAGGAAGACATCTTAAATAACTTTCTAATGTAAAATTATGCTATTGACTATTGTTGGACACCACCATTAAGAAGCTATTGTTACGAGCTTATAAACCGGCCAGAAAATTATTGCCTTTCTTGTTGTATAAATATCCGTTGTGCAATCGCGAAAAAAAAAAAAAAAAAAAAAAAAAAAAAAAAAAAAAAAAAAAAAAAAAAAAAAACAAAGCAATTGCAACTTGTATAACTACTACCAATTCAGAGTCATGTACTTATATACCTATTATATCTATGTGACTCTGATGGGTTAGTATTATACCCCTTAAAGAATATATTATCATTTCACATACACTTTTTAACTTACACCAAAGTGGTTGGGCCACTTACCTTTTATATCCTACCTCTCCCCCCCTCCAACCCTTTTCCAATATTTCCATCCTTACCCATCCTTCTTCCTTACCCATCTTACCAAAGCTCTGGTCATTAGAACTAAGAACTAAGTGACCAGCAAACCTTCGCACACACCTCCACCAGTTCCCCTCATTCCGATTCCCGTCAGTGGTGAGCCCTTCTCACGCCTGATAATAGATTGTGTTGGTCCGTTACCCAGGACTAAACAAGGGAATCAATATCTGTTTACAATTATCGATGTTGTTACTCGATATCCAGAGGCTATCCCTTTGAGAAAAATTAATTTTCGCATCATTGTTCGAGCTTTGCAAAAAATTTTCTCACAGGTGGGGATTCCCCGAATAATTCAATCAGATCAAGGTTCAAATTTTACCTCTAAGATGTTTCGCGGCCCGGTCTGTGACCAGGCCTCCTGGTGGATCAGCGCCTGATCAACCAGGCTGTTGCTGCTGGCTGCACGCAAACCAACGTACGAGCCACAGCCCGGCTGATCAGGAACTGACTTTAGGTGCTTGTCCAGTGCCAGCTTGAAGACTGCCAGGGGTCTGTTGGTAATCCCCCTTATGTGTGCTGGGAGGCAGTTGAACAGTCTCGGGCCCCTGACACTTATTGTATGGTCTCTTAACGTGCTAGTGACACCCCTGCTTTTCATTGGGGGGATGGTGCATCGTCTGCCAAGTCTTTTGCTTTCGTAGTGAGTGATTTTCGTGTGCAAGTTCGGTACTAGTCCCTCTAGGATTTTCCAGGTGTATATAATCATGTATCTCTCCCTCCTGCGTTCCAGGGAATACAGGTTTAGAAACCTCAAGCGCTCCCAGTAATTGAGGTGTTTTATCTCCGTTATGCGCGCCGTGAAAGTTCTCTGTACATTTTCTAGGTCGGCAATTTCACCTGCCTTGAAAGGTGCTGTTAGAGTGCAGCAATATTCCAGCCTAGATAGAACAAGTGACCTGAAGAGTGTCATCATGGGCTTGGCCTCCCTAGTTTTGAAGGTTCTCATTATCCATCCTGTCATTTTTCTAGCAGATGCGATTGATACAATGTTATGGTCCTTGAAGGTGAGATCCTCCGACATAATCACTCCCAGGTCTTTGACGTTGGTGTTTCGCTCTATTTTGTGGCCAGAATTTGTTTTGTACTCTGATGAAGATTTAATTTCCTCATGTTTACCATATCTGAGTAATTGAAATTTCTCATCGTTGAACTTCATATTGTTTTCTGCAGCCCACTGAAAGATTTGGTTGATGTCCGCCTGGAGCCTTGCAGTGTCTGCAATGGAAGACACTGTCATGCAGATTCGGGTGTCATCTGCAAAGGAAGACACGGTGCTGTGGCTGACATCCTTGTCTATGTCGGATATGAGGATGAGGAACAAGATGGGAGCTAGTACTGTGCCTTGTGGAACAGAGCTTTTCACCGTAGCTGCCTCGGACTTTACTCTGTTGACGACTACTCTCTGTGTTCTGTTAGTGAGGAAATTATAGATCCATCGACCGACTTTTCCTGTTATTCCTTTAGCGCGCATTTTGTGCGCTATTACGCCATGGTCACACTTGTCGAAGGCTTTTGCAAAGTCTGTATATATTACATCTGCATTCTTTTTGTCTTCTAGTGCATTTAGGACCTTGTCGTAGTGATCCAGTAGTTGAGACAGACAGGAGCGACCTGTTCTAAACCCATGTTGCCCTGGGTTGTGTAACTGATGGGTTTCTAGATGGGTGGTGATCTTGCTTCTTAGGACCCTTTCAAAGATTTTTATGATATGGGATGTTAGTGCTATTGGTCTGTAGTTCTTTGCTGTTGCTTTACTGCCCCCTTTGTGGAGTGGGGCTATGTCTGTTGTTTTTAGTAACTGAGGGACGACCCCCGTGTCCATGCTCCCTCTCCATAGGATGGAAAAGGCTCGTGATAGGGGCTTCTTGCAGTTCTTGATGAACACAGAGTTCCATGAGTCTGGCCCTGGGGCAGAGTGCATGGGCATGTCATTTATCGCCTGTTCGAAGTCATTTGGCGTCAGGATAACATCGGATAGGCTTGTGTTAATCAAATTTTGTGGCTCTCTCATAAAAAATTCATTTTGATCTTCGACTCTCAGTCTGGTTAGCGGCTTGCTAAAAACTGAGTCATATTGGGACTTGAGTAGCTCACTCATTTCCTTGCTGTCATCTGTGTAGGACCCATCTTGTTTAAGTAGGGGCCCAATACTGGACGTTGTTCTCGATTTTGATTTGGCATAGGAGAAGAAATACTTTGGGTTTCTTTCGATTTCATTTATGGCTTTTAGTTCTTCCCGCGATTCCTGACTCCTAAAGGATTCTTTTAGCTTAAGTTCGATGCTTGCTATTTCTCTGACCAGTGTCTCCCTGCGCATTTCAGATATATTGACCTCTTTTAGCCGCTCTGTTATTCTTTTCCGTCGCCTGTAAAGGGAGCGCCTGTCTCTTTCTATTTTACATCTACTCCTCCTTTTTCTTAGAGGAATAAGCCTTGTGCATACATCGAGTGCCACCGAGTTAATCTGTTCTAGGCATAAGTTTGGGTCTGTGTTGCTTAGTATATCTTCCCAGCTTATATCGGTTAGGACTTGGTTTACTTGGTCCCACTTTATGTTTTTGTTATTGAAGTTGAATTTGGTGAATGCTCCCTCGTGACTAGTCTCATTTTGTCGGTCTGGGGCTCCACGCATACATGTCTGAACCTCAATTATGTTGTGATCTGAGTATATTGTTTTTGATATGGTGACATTTCTTATCAGATCATCATTGTTAGTGAAGATGAGGTCTAGTGTATTCTCCAGTCTAGTAGGCTCTATTATTTGCTGGTTTAAATTGAATTTTGTGCAGAGATTTAAAAGCTCGTGTGAGTGTGAGTTTTCATCAGAGCTGCCTCCTGGTGTTATTACTGCAACAATATTATTTGCTATATTCCTCCATTTTAGGTGCCTTAAGTTGAAATCCCCCAGGAGCAAGATGTTGGGTGCAGGAGCTGGAAGATTTTCCAGACAGTGGTCAATTTTTAACAGCTGTTCCTGGAATTGCTGGGATGTTGCATCCGGAGGCTTGTAGACTACCACAATGACTAGGTTTTGGTTCTCGACCTTTACTGCTAAAACTTCCACTACGTCATTTGAGGCATTAAGCAGTTCTGTGCAAACAAGTGACTCTGCAATGTACAGGCCAACCCCCCCCCCCCCTTTTGCCTGTTCACTCTGTCACATCTGTATAGGTTGTAACCTGGGATCCATATTTCGTTGTCCAAGTGATCCTTTATGTGGGTCTCAGTGAAAGCCGCGAACATTGCCTTTGCCTCTGCAAGCAGTCCACGGATGAAAGGTATTTTGTTGTTTGTTGCTGGCTTTAGACCCTGTATATTTGCAAAGAAGAATGTTATCGGACTGGTGGTATTGTTGGTACTGGGGGGGGATTTTTTTTCCGGCATTAGTATCTGTATCTGTTGGTTTGGAGTGGAGGCCATCGACTGTGGTTCCACTCCAGGAATGACTGGATTTGGTGTACGATTTCTGCCATTTCCTGCCAGTTTTTTTTCCTTCCTGGCACTAAAAAACCTCTCCCTCTTGAGTGGCTGTGGCTACCCAGGTTTTCCCATGGCCTGGATGTTTTGTATCTTTTTGTCCCCTTTAGATGGTATGCCTGGCAATTTAAGTTATAGCACAGTCTTTCCTGTACTGAAGAGGTACACATTTCAGGGTGAAAAAGCTTACAGGAAGGGAGTTTGCATTTTCCTGTTGTCATATGGGCATGACATTTTCTAGGGTGGTCATAGTTGCATGTCCCATCTGTTTTTCCAGATTTCCCATGCCAGCAGATACCAAGTGCATAGTATGTGCACAGGCTTGGTTTCCGTTTGCCTTGGGTTTCTGTGACTGTATTCCCTGTTGGTGCATGTTTCCCTGTCTTATTCCTATCCTCCCTAGCACCAACAATGGAGCTCCCACCAGTTGTTTTTGGTAATTTATCCTCACTATTGCTATTGGAGTCCTCTTGTTTGCTATTTCCTGCGGTATTTCTAGTTTGCAATATTGGTTTTATCTTATCTTTGACTACACTTGTTTCCCTACTATGGCTCCTGTCCTCTATGAGGTCATTTATATGTATTCCTTCCTGCGTATAATTCCCGACTACCTGGACAAAATCTCCAGCTTCACCATTACTGTCTCCCAGGACAGTATCTCCAGCTTCACCATTTCTGTCTCCCAGGACAGCACCTCCAGCTTCACCATTACTGTCTCCCAGGACAGCACTATCAGCCCCACATTTACTGACTACCAGGACATCACCTCCAGCCTTACAGTTTGTGACTACATGGCCAGTATCAAGGGCAGTACCATTCAGCCCAGACTTTTTATGTTCCCATCTGTTGTAGAAAGCTTCCAGGTTTTCTATGAAAGCAGCTTTGATGTTATCCTCTTTTAATACCCTTGTGATTTTAGTCCACAGATTTTCCTCATTTGGGCATACCCAAAAACACTTCTCTGTTTTAATACTGCTTGTAGCTAGTTCTGGGATATCTGCACAAGGAGCGTGACACCAATTTCCACAAAAATGACAATTTATCCATGTGGAAGCCCGTTTGTTTGACTGACCACAGACTACACACAGCTTCATAATGATTTGAATGGTTGATTTACTGCAATTCTACTAGCAACCTCTTGAATATTATATTAATAACCTTAAATGAAGCTCTAGCTATTTGTATTTCTGTTTCTAACTCTTTTTGTATATTGGACAGCTTACCGTCACGTTCCTGATTTTTAATGTTTGTGTTTATAAGGGCGCCTACAAACCCATCCGTTTACAGTCTGCTTTATTGTCCAACGAAACTGTTTGAAACCAGTCCCGGGTTCGGACCAGTCAAGGGTTCGGACCAGTCAAGGGTTCGGACCAGTCGATCTGCTCTGATCAGTGGGTCACTTATTTAAAACATACTGGTCGGTGATTTGAGCTAACACATGAAGGATCTACTGGAAATTATCTACCCGAGTAATATGTGATTTGACTGATACAAAAGTATAACTTGCGTGTTGAAGAGCCGGTGATATCTGGCAGCTCCTACAATGACGTACAGTCGACCTCTTTGTTTATCAATCGCTGTATCTGGCTTTTCTATTTTTTTTTTTTCCGTCTCCACCACAATAAATGCTATATTATCACTATAGTTGACTGGTGCAAATTTTGGAGGAAGGACGCTTTTTCTGTAGTAATAATTGCTTCTCGTTGTGTATATTGCGACCGCTGGTAACTACAGGTTATATGAAATTCACAGTAACGTCTCGTATTTCAAGAAAAAGAAACTAATGAAAGTCACTCCACTCCACTAAGTACCATTATAATACTGGTTAGTTGCTACTACAACACTGTATTCTGCTATTCACTGGTATCACTAGATTATATGCGAGTACACTAGCAGGCCAGGAAGATTATTAAAAACAGCTGACCTGTGGTAAGTTTCTGGCGACTTCTGGCACCTGCCTCTATAGGCTTATCACTTCATTTACAAATTCACCTGTTTTCAAATGACACTTTAGCCTTTATCATCAATATACTAGGGAGCCACTGTAGTATACACTATACACTATGTATACTCAATGCTTTCAGGGAGACTTTCTTTCCTCTGACACAAAGTTCAATTATTATTATTTTTTTCACACGGGAAACAGGCCTATGATTCCCCTCTGGCAGTAAACTCTGCTAGGTAATGCACACTAATTCTCCTTTTTTGACTCAGTATATAATGTTTTCCGCCCAAGATTGGTTCCAGGCGCTAGAGGGATGTATCGTATAGGATTGATGACACAAATTAAAGTTCTAGCACGTAAGAGCGACCGTGAAAACACCAGAAAACCGGGAGCACAACGAGGCACGCTGACAGTCACAAACAGTCACCTTATAGGGTAAGTCCACTCAAACAAGAAACATTAAACAAAGAAGTAGAATTTTTGTTGTCCCATGGACTCATAGAACGGAGTAAAAGTCCATGGGCCTCGCCCTGTATATTAGTTCCCAAGCCTGATGGAACTTCTAGAATGTGCACTGATTATCGTAAGGTTAATGCTCTCACGGTACCAGATGGTTTCCCACTACCCTGTATTGATGATCTAATAGACAGAGTATCAGGAGCCGCCTATGTCACCCACCTGGATTTATTAAGGGGCTATTACCAAGTGCCGCTTACCCAGCGAGCCCAAGAAATATCCACATTTACTATACAAGGTGGATTATTCAATTATCGTGTTATGCCCTTCGGGTTGTGTAATGCGGCCTCTACCTTTCAGCGCCTGATGAACCTACTGACCAATGATTTAGAAGGAGTGGATGCATATCTAGATGATCTTGTTATATATAGCAATGAGTGGGAGCAACATTTAATTCGCCTGGAAACCTTATTTAAGAAGTTAGAAAAGTACAACTTCACCATGAATTTAGCCAAGTGTCAGTTTGGACAAGCCAAGATTAAATACCTCGGTTTTCGTATAGGTCAAGGTGAGGTACGTCCTGTTGATGTAAAAGTTAGGGCCATTGCCGAGTTTCCTATCCCTCAAGATAGAAAGTCTATACAGAGGTTCCTTGGAATGACTGGTTATTATTGATGTTTCTGTCCTAATTTTTCTCAGGTTGCATCTCCTCTTACTGAGTTAACCAGTAGTAAGATGAAGTTTCGCTGGACGAAAGATTGTGAGATAGCTTTTAATCGGTTGAAGCGGTTGCTTTCTTCATCACCCGTATTGAAAAATCCTGACTTTAATCAACCCTTCTATTTACACATCGATGCCAGTGGTTATGCTGTGGGGGCGGTGTTACTTCAGAAATCCCCCTCTACTGATATTTTGCATCCTATATCTTATTTTTCTTCAAAGTTGAAACGTCGCCAAAAGAATTACGCTACTGTAGAGAAAGAAGCTCTTGCCCTAGTAATATCTTTGGAACATTTTGACATTTATCTGGGAACCTCCCCCCATAAAATTATGGTATTTTCTGATCACAACCCTTTAATTTATATTAATTCTATGAAATCAAAGAACACCCGAATCCTCAGGTGGGCTCTGAGGATCCAACCTTATCTGATTAGTATTCAACACTTAAGTGGGTCCCTTAACATAATTGCTGATGCTCTTTCTCGCCCCTGAAAAAAAAAAAAAAAAAATGTATACCTTAAAATGTAAAGTTAAGAAACAAGTACTCTCAGAGCCTAATTTATATATATATTATATATTTTTGTTAATTTTCTTTTATATTGACAGTATGACTATGAAAGCCGTTTCGTTGATGGGACGAAGTATTAAGTCCACATGGATGACCCTGACAGTCATGTCCGAGACTCCTATTCTCGAATTGTGATGGAAGCCACTCCAGATAGTTCTTCTGGCCATTGTTCCAAAAGCTCATCCTCTGGCAAATAACCATGCTGTTCGAGTTCTTGCTTCTCCATTCTTCCGTCGTACTACTTGCCTTATTTACCAAGAGGACGCTTACTGTAAAGGAGATATTACCAAGGACGCTTGCAAACTCCCTACTGCGACCTATTTTCGAACGAGGGGGAGGTGTTACATCTTTGAAATTGGTCATCCTGTGTTATTTAAATATTGTAAGAGCATGTGTTCATCACTTAATATTATAGCGCGAAAGTCCCCGTTTATAGCTAAAATAGAGACTTTCGGCGTTATATTATTATCTGTTAATATATGAAAAATACCATGGTATTATTGCTATTATTGTTATTATCACTATTATTGTTATTATCACTGTTTTGTAATTATCACTATTATTTTACTATTATGGTTAGGTAGGATTTCTTGTGTATATAGAGTTTAAGTCTCGGAATCATCCGGTGAATTGTTCAGTTGTTTATGTCTGGCTGGCTGACATGGCTCAGCTGATCCAACCTGACGACACGTCAACAGACTGGCAAGTAGTCAGTCTGCTCCCAGCTCTAGCCCTGACAACTGATCGTATATTGGCTCTTACGGTGCACAGTTGAATGGTTTTGAGAATTGGACTATAAAGCTGACTCAATTTGATCCTCATTGCTTTGAAAGACTCTTTTGATATTTATATTCTTGGTCAGTTCAGTAATCCATAGATACTTTACGGCCAGATTCAAAGTCTTGTTAAATCTTGTACCTTTTGCATTTTGAGTTTACAGTCTTGTTAAGAAAGAGACGTAAATATTAATGAGGACTTAGATACAGGAAGAATAATTAAACTTCCATATTAATGTGACATTTCCATGATTTGGAACTAAATGTATATGGTAATTTTATTGTACAAAGTATTAAGTTAAATTAACTACAAAGAGAAGATAAAGTATTGTATTTAAATACTTTAATAAATTTGAATATTATTCTATGGAGTTTCCCAGTTGAAATTATTTCCCCTGCCTTCACATGTGCGGCTGAGGCAGCAATACCTAAGATTACAGGCAGAGGGTCATATAAACGTGACTGGTGGTTTTACAATGAGGACATCAGGGAGAAGAACCACCGCATCAATGTCGTACGCAAGATGCACAGGCGTAATCCCACAGTTGAGTCCATGCGTCTGCTCAGGGAAGTGGTGAGGCATGCATGCCATGTCTCACACAGGGTCCGGCAGGCTAAATGGTTCGAGTGGTGTGCCTCCTTCAGCTACTCCTCCACCTTATCTGAGATTTGGACCAAGTTACGATTGGACACTGGGCAGTGTTGCAGTGTGGCTTGGTTGCACCAAGACTCCGCAACAGAGGCAGAACGTCTGGCGGACCTTTTCACCTCCAGAGCGGCAATGGCTCAACTGCCTCATTATCTCCAGGACCTCCAAGCCACTCTCCTTCCTAGAAGGATGATGGTGATCCAAGTGGCTTGCCAGGCTAAGGATGTCATGGATGAAGACTTAACCGACCAGGAGCTCCAGGCAGCCTTCACATCTCATTGGGACACTGCACCGGGGCATGATGGTATCACCTATGGCATGATCACTCGGTCTGGCCATTCTGGACATTCAGCTGTCCTGGGGGTCGTCAACCGGACTTGGCGAGCTGGCAAACTCCCTGTCGTATGGAAGGAGGCTGACATCATACCGATTCCTAAGCCTAGGGAACCTGGCAGTGTGAGACCCATCTTCACCAGTTGCATCTCGAAGGTGTCTGAAAGGATGGTGTTGGAGCGCCTGAGGTGGAAGCTTGGCCCTCCTCATAAACACCTCTATGGCTTCACCAGAGGAGTGGGCACTTTCGAAAGCCTTACCAATCTACTGGCCGGCATTGGGTCGGACGCCAAAGCCCACATTGTTGTCTTTCTTGACCTCGAGAAAGCTTTTGAGCTAGCCAGTGCACCTGCCATCCTCTCACTCTTGGCCTGCAGGGGGGTTAAAGGCAGGCTGCTTTCATGGCTTTGTTCCTATCTCCAGGACAGGCTGGCCCGGGTACGCTTCCAGAGGCATGCCTCTTCTCTCAAGACCTTGGACAACGGCACTCCACAGGGCAGGGTGCTTAGTCCCACCCTGTTCAATGTCCTGATGCACCAGCTGGTGTGCCTGCCTTTCTCCAGAGGCACCATCCTCCTCAACTATGCCGATGACCTGGCACTTGTCGTACCTAGAAAGAGCCGGCTTTTGCAGAGTGCCCAGGAGGATCTTGATCTGCTGGCTTCCGCTTGCCATCACTTGGGGCTTAAGATATCTGCAGAAAAATCCAAAGCCATGATCCTTCGCACCAGGGTGCCCAGTCAGAGGCTGTGGGTCCTGGGCATCGACCTGGAGTGGGGTCACAGTTATAGATACCTTGGCATCTACATTGACAGGCACCTCACCTTCTGGAAACATGTGCACCACATAAAAGAGAGGGCTATTCAGAGGGTCAGGGCATTGAGTGCCATGGCCAACCCTAGTGTTGGGGCCAGCCTCAAGGTCATGAGGCTGTTCTACATCCAGGCAATACGTTCTCTCGTTGACTATGGGGCACTTGCTCTGATTCACGCCAGACCAACATACATCAAATCCCTCTGTGTCATCTAGAACACAGCTGTTCGGGCCATGCTGGGGGCTCCTCGGTGGGCTAATGCAGTAGCTCTGAACCTTGAGGTGCAGCTACAGCCTCTTGAAGACAGGATCCAACTGGTAGCTGCCAGGAGGATCGCAAAGTATCTCCGACTCCCAGGGGCTGACAAACTGATGAGAGATTTACGGGTCCACCAGGGACAGGTCATTCCACTGCATCCTAGCCACCGATGGATGCGGTCGGAAGCAGATGCCACACAGAAGCTCTTGCCCATGGCATTGCTCCAGGTGGGAGGCTGTGACAGACTGGCAGCGAACTACACGGTGCCACCCCCTTGGGCACCAGAGCTGTTTGCGGTGCACTGGACAACCCTACCAGACAGCAAGAGGCATTGCACCCAGGACATTCTGCAACGACTTGCCTCGGCTACCATTGTGGGTGTGGAAGGCCCAGGGTGTGTGCCATATTACACCGATGACTCCAGAGACCCAGTGGCAGGCCGCACAGCTGCTAGGATGTTCCACAGCAATCTGACAGCAGGTTGGCGCCTCCCAGACCATTGCACCATCCTCCAGGCTGAACTCTTTGCCATCTAACAAGCTCTGCAGCATGCTCATGCAGACCATCAGCATTCCCCCATCATCCACGTTGATTCCAAGGCAGCGATCCAAGTGCTTATGCACAGAGAGCCAAAGAACAAAATACACTTAATCACATCCATCCGTGGTGACCTGCAGACTCTCATGGCCCAGGGTCGCAGGGCTACTATCAACTGGATCCCGAGCCATGTGGGTATCCCTGGCAATGATGCTGCAGATGAGGCTGCTAGGACTGCAACCCTCGAGGCACAGCCACGTGCTGCAATCTCCATTAGCCTCAGCGAGATTGCACTGTGGGCTGCCGGTGCAGCCGGTTACCTGGAGTTTACCTGGAGAGAGTTTCGGGGGTCAACGCCCCCGCGGCCCGGTCTGTGACCAGGCCTCCTGGTGGATCAGCGCCTGATCAACCAGGCTGTTGCTGCTGGCTGCACGCAAACCAACGTACGAGCCACAGCCCGGCTGATCAGGAACTGCCTTTAGGTGCTTGTCCAGTGCCAGCTTGAAGACTGCCAGGGGTCTGTTGGTAATCCCCCTTATGTGTGCTGGGAGGCAGTTGAACAGTCTCGGTCCCCTGACACTTATTGTATGGTCTCTTAACGTGCTAGTGACACCCCTGCTTTTCATTGGGGGGATGGTGCATCGTCTGCCAAGTCTTTTGCTTTCGTAGTGAGTGATTTTCGTGTGCAAGTTCGGTACTAGTCCCTCTAGGATTTTCCAGGTGTATATAATCATGTATCTCTCCCTCCTGCGTTCCAGGGAATACAGGTTTAGAAACCTCAAGCGCTCCCAGTAATTGAGGTGTTTTATCTCCGTTATGCGCGCCGTGAAAGTTCTCTGTACATTTTCTAGGTCGGCAATTTCACCTGCCTTGAAAGGTGCTGTTAGAGTGCAGCAATATTCCAGCCTAGATAGAACAAGTGACCTGAAGAGTGTCATCATGGGCTTGGCCTCCCTAGTTTTGAAGGTTCTCATTATCCATCCTGTCATTTTTCTAGCAGATGCGATTGATACAATGTTATGGTCCTTGAAGGTGAGATCCTCCGACATAATCACTCCCAGGTCTTTGACGTTGGTGTTTCGCTCTATTTTGTGGCCAGAATTTGTTTTGTACTCTGATGAAGATTTAATTTCCTCATGTTTACCATATCTGAGTAATTGAAATTTCTCATCGTTGAACTTCATATTGTTTTCTGCAGCCCACTGAAAGATTTGGTTGATGTCCGCCTGGAGCCTTGCAGTGTCTGCAATGGAAGACACTGTCATGCAGATTCGGGTGTCATCTGCAAAGGAAGACACGGTGCTGTGGCTGACATCCTTGTCTATGTCGGATATGAGGATGAGGAACAAGATGGGAGCTAGTACTGTGCCTTGTGGAACAGAGCTTTTCACCGTAGCTGCCTCGGACTTTACTCTGTTGACGACTACTCTCTGTGTTCTGTTAGTGAGGAAATTATAGATCCATCGACCAACTTTTCCTGTTATTCCTTTAGCGCGCATTTTGTGCGCTATTACGCCATGGTCACACTTGTCGAAGGCTTTTGCAAAGTCTGTATATATTACATCTGCATTCTTTTTGTCTTCTAGTGCATTTAGGACCTTGTCGTAGTGATCCAGTAGTTGAGACAGACAGGAGCGACCTGTTCTAAACCCATGTTGCCCTGGGTTGTGTAACTGATGGGTTTCTAGATGGGTGGTGATCTTGCTTCTTAGGACCCTTTCAAAGATTTTTATGATATGGGATGTTAGTGCTATTGGTCTGTAGTTCTTTGCTGTTGCTTTACTGCCCCCTTTGTGGAGTGGGGCTATGTCTGTTGTTTTTAGTAACTGAGGGACGACCCCCGTGTCCATGCTCCCTCTCCATAGGATGGAAAAGGCTCGTGATAGGGGCTTCTTGCAGTTCTTGATGAACACAGAGTTCCATGAGTCTGGCCCTGGGGCAGAGTGCATGGGCATGTCATTTATCGCCTGTTCGAAGTCATTTGGCGTCAGGATAACATCGGATAGGCTTGTGTTAATCAAATTTTGTGGCTCTCTCATAAAAAATTCATTTTGATCTTCGACTCTCAGTCTGGTTAGCGGCTTGCTAAAAACTGAGTCATATTGGGACTTGAGTAGCTCACTCATTTCCTTGCTGTCATCTGTGTAGGACCCATCTTGTTTAAGTAGGGGCCCAATACTGGACGTTGTTCTCGATTTTGATTTGGCATAGGAGAAGAAATACTTTGGGTTTCTTTCGATTTCATTTATGGCTTTTAGTTCTTCCCGCGATTCCTGACTCCTAAAGGATTCTTTTAGCTTAAGTTCGATGCTTGCTATTTCTCTGACCAGTGTCTCCCTGCGCATTTCTGATATATTGACCTCTTTTAGCCGCTCTGTTATTCTTTTCCGTCGCCTGTAAAGGGAGCGCCTGTCTCTTTCTATTTTACATCTACTCCTCCTTTTTCTTAGAGGAATAAGCCTTGTGCATACATCGAGTGCCACCGAGTTAATCTGTTCTAGGCATAAGTTTGGGTCTGTGTTGCTTAGTATATCTTCCCAGCTTATATCGGTTAGGACTTGGTTTACTTGGTCCCACTTTATGTTTTTGTTATTGAAGTTGAATTTGGTGAATGCTCCCTCGTGACTAGTCTCATTTTGTCGGTCTGAGGCTCCACGCATACATGTCTGAACCTCAATTATGTTGTGATCTGAGTATATTGTTTTTGATATGGTGACATTTCTTATCAGATCATCATTGTTAGTGAAGATGAGGTCTAGTGTATTCTCCAGTCTAGTAGGCTCTATTATTTGCTGGTTTAAATTGAATTTTGTGCAGAGATTTAAAAGCTCGTGTGAGTGTGAGTTTTCATCAGAGCTGCCTCCTGGTGTTATTACTGCAACAATATTATTTGCTATATTCCTCCATTTTAGGTGCCTTAAGTTGAAATCCCCCAGGAGCAAGATGTTGGGTGCAGGAGCTGGAAGATTTTCCAGACAGTGGTCAATTTTTAACAGCTGTTCCTGGAATTGCTGGGATGTTGCATCCGGAGGCTTGTAGACTACCACAATGACTAGGTTTTGGTTCTCGACCTTTACTGCTAAAACTTCCACTACGTCATTTGAGGCATTAAGCAGTTCTGTGCAAACAAGTGACTCTGCAATGTACAGGCCAACCCCCCCCTTTTGCCTGTTCACTCTGTCACATCTGTATAGGTTGTAACCTGGGATCCATATTTCGTTGTCCAAGTGATCCTTTATGTGGGTCTCAGTGAAAGCCGCGAACATTGCCTTTGCCTCTGCAAGCAGTCCACGGATGAAAGGTATTTTGTTGTTTATTGCTGGCTTTAGACCCTGTATATTTGCAAAGAAGAATGTTATCGGACTGGTGGTATTGTTGGTACTGGGGGGGGATTTTTTTTCCGGCATTAGTATCTGTATCTGTTGGTTTGGAGTGGAGGCCATCGACTGTGGTTCCACTCCAGGAATGACTGGATTTGGTGTACGATTTCTGCCATTTCCTGCCAGTTTTTTTTCCTTCCTGGCACTAAAAAACCTCTCCCTCTTGAGTGGCTGTGGCTACCCAGGTTTTCCCATGGCCTGGATGTTTTGTATCTTTTTGTCCCCTTTAGATGGTATGCCTGGCAATTTAAGTTATAGCACAGTCTTTCCTGTACTGAAGAGGTACACATTTCAGGGTGAAAAAGCTTACAGGAAGGGAGTTTGCATTTTCCTGTTGTCATATGGGCATGACATTTTCTAGGGTGGTCATAGTTGCATGTCCCATCTGTTTTTCCAGATTTCCCATGCCAGCAGATACCAAGTGCATAGTATGTGCACAGGCTTGGTTTCCGTTTGCCTTGGGTTTCTGTGACTGTATTCCCTGTTGGTGCATGTTTCCCTGTCTTATTCCTATCCTCCTTAGCACCAACAATGGAGCTCCCACCAGTTGTTTTTGGTAATTTATCCTCACTATTGCTATTGGAGTCCTCTTGTTTGCTATTTCCTGCGGTATTTCTGGTTTGCAATATTGGTTTTATCTTATCTTTGACTACACTTGTTTCCCTACTATGGCTCCTGTCCTCTATGAGGTCATTTATATGTATTCCTTCCTGCGTATAATTCCCGACTACCTGGACAAAATCTCCAGCTTCACCATTACTGTCTACCAGGACAGTATCTCCAGCTTCACCATTTCTGTCTCCCAGGACAGCACCTCCAGCTTCACCATTACTGTCTCCCAGGACAGTATCTCCAGCTTCACCATTACTGTCTCCCAGGACAGCACCTCCAGCTTCACCATTACTGTCTCCCAGGACAGCACTATCAGCCCTACATTTACTGACTACCAGGACATCACCTCCAGCCTTACAGTTTGTGACTACATGGCCAGTATCAAGGGCAGTACCATTCAGCCCGGACTTTTTATGTTCCCATCTGTTGTAGAAAGCTTCCAGGTTTTCTATGAAAGCAGCTTTGATGTTATCCTCTTTTAATACCCTTGTGATTTTAGTCCACAGATTTTCCTCATTTGGGCATACCCAAAAACACTTCTCTGTTTTAATACTGCTTGTAGCTAGTTCTGGGATATCTGCACAAGGAGCGTGACACCAATTTCCACAAAAATGACAATTTATCCATGTGGTAGCCCGTTTGTTTGACTGACCACAGACTACACACAGCTTCATAATGATTTGAATGGTTGATTTACTGCAAGTCTACTAGCAACCTCTTGAATATTATATTAATAACCTTAAATGAAGCTCTAGCTATTTGTATTTCTGTTTCTAACTCTTTTTGTATATTGGACAGCTTACCGTCACGTTCCTGATTTTTAATGTTTGTGTTTATAAGGGCGCCTACAAACCCATCCGTTTACAGTCTGCTTTATTGTCCAACGAAACTGTTTGAAACCAGTCCCGGGTTCGGACCAGTCAAGGGTTCGGACCAGTCAAGGGTTCGGACCAGTCGATCTGCTCTGATCAGTGGGTCACTTATTTAAAACATACTGGTCGGTGATTTGAGCTAACACATGAAGGATCTACTGGAAATTATCTACCCGAGTAATATGTGATTTGACTGATACAAAAGTATAACTTGCGTGTTGAAGAGCCGGTGATATCTGGCAGCTCCTACAATGACGTACAGTCGACCTCTTTGTTTATCAATCGCTGTATCTGGCTTTTCTATTTTTGTTTTTCCGTCTCCACCACAATAAATGCTATATTATCACTATAGTTGACTGGTGCAAATTTTGGAGGAAGGACGCTTTTTCTGTAGTAATAATTGCTTCTCGTTGTGTATATTGCGACCGCTGGTAACTACAGGTTATATGAAATTCACAGTAACGTCTCGTATTTCAAGAAAATGAAACTAATGAAAGTCACTCCACTCCACTAAGTACCATTATAATACTGGTTAGTTGCTACTACAACACTGTATTCTGCTATTCACTGGTATCACTAGATTATATGCGAGTACACTAGCAGGCCAGGAAGATTATTAAAAACAGCTGACCTGTGGTAAGTTTCTGGCGACTTCTGGCACCTGCCTCTATAGGCTTATCACTTCATTTACAAATTCACCTGTTTTCAAATGACACTTTAGCCTTTATCATCAATATACTAGGGAGCCACTGTAGTATACACTATACACTATGTATACTCAATGCTTTCAGGGAGACTTTCTTTCCTCTGACACAACGTTCAATTATTATTATTTTTTTCACACGGGAAACAGGCCTATGATTCCCCTCTGGCAGTAAACTCTGCTAGGTAATGCACACTAATTCTCCTAGATAACAACATAATAATATGACTTAAGACTGCTATGTACATAGATAACAACATAATAATATGACTTAAGACTGCTATGTACATAGATAACAACATAATAATATGACTTAAGACTGCTATGTACATAGATAACAACATAATAATATGACTTAAGACTGCTATGTACATAGATAACAACATAATAATATGACTTAAGACTGCTATGTACATAGACAACAACATAATAATATGACTTAAGACTGCTATGTACGTAGATAACAACATAATAATATGACTTAAGACTGTTATGTACATAGATAACAACATAATAATATGACTTAAGACTGCTATGTACATAGATAACAACATAATAATATGACTTAAGACTGCTATGTACATAGATAACAACATAATAATATGACTTAAGACTGCTATGTACATAGATAACAACATAATAATATGACTTAAGACTGCTATGTACATAGATAACAACATAATAATATGACTTAAGACTGCTATGTACATAGATAACAACATAATAATATGACTCAAGACTGCTATGTACATAGATAACAACATAATAATATGACTTAAGACTGCTATGTACATAGATAACAACATAATAATATGACTTAAGACTGCTATGTACATAGATAACAACATAATAATATGACTTAAGACTGCTATGTACATAGATAACAACATAATAATATGACTTAAGACTGACATGTACATAGATAACAACATAATAATATGACTTAAGACTGACATGTACATAGATAACAACATAATAATATGACTTAAGACTGACATGTACTTAGATAACAACATAATAATATGACTTAAGACTGCTATGTACATAGATAACAACATAATAATATGACTTAAGACTGCTATGTACATAGATAACAACATAATAATATGACTTAAGACTGCTATGTACATAGATAACAACATAATAATATGACTTAAGACTGCTATGTACATAGATAACAACATAATAATATGACTTAAGACTGCAATGTACATAGATAACAACATAATAATATGACTTAAGACTGCTATGTACATAGATAACAACATAATAATATGACTTAAGACTGCTATGTACATAGATAACAACATAATAATATGACTTAAGACTGCTATGTACATAGATAACAACATAATAATATGACTTAAGACTGCTATGTACATAGATAACAACATAATAATATGACTTAAGACTGCTATGTACATAGATAACAACATAATAATATGACTTAAGACTGCTATGTTCATAGACAACAACATAATAATATGACTTAAGACTGCTATGTACGTAGATAACAACATAATAATATGACTTAAGACTGCTATGTACATAGATAACAACATAATAATATGACTTAAGACTGCTATGTACATAGATAACAACATAATAATATGACTTAAGACTGCTATGTACATAGATAACAACATAATAATATGACTTAAGACTGCTGTGTACATAGATAACAACAGAATAATATGACTTAAGACTGCTATGTACATAGATAACAACATAATAATATGACTTAAGACTGCTATGTACATAGATTAAGACTGCTATGTACATAGATAACAACATAATAATATGACTTAAGACTGCTATGTACATAGATAACAACATAATAATATGACTTAAGACTGCTATGTACATAGATAACAACATAATAATATGACTTAAGACTGCTATGTACATAGATAACAACATAATAATATGACTTAAGACTGCTATGTACATAGATAACAACATAATAATATGACTTAAGACTGCTACGTACATAGATAACAACATAATAATATGACTTAAGACTGCTATGTACATAGATAACAACATAATAAATCTAATTAGAATGAATCACAGTTGATAAATCCGCCTTAACATATCAGGCATAAGAGAGTAATTCTCATTGTACAAGTCGGAGTCCAACTTGTATGTAGTCTCATCATTGTATATACAATAATATGCTTATTTTCTACACATTAAACTACAACACACTGAACAAGCAACTGTCCATCACTTCCAACACAATATACTGCCCTACCCTCACTCTGCACAGTGATATAGGTAAAGACCCCCATTTATACCTCATCCATCATTCACTACTTCCTTGAAGGAACATGAGGACTATATGAATAGTGTATAGTCCATGACACACAAGAAACGGGCCAGCTCTACAGGTGCTTGTACCCGTGGTCCATACATTATTCACTCATGCATAACTCATCAAACACACACGCAAACATTTGTTGTCATCCATAACCAGGGAGGCAACCCTGTTTTCACCCCTGACTTCCCTACCCCAGCAACACTTGCCAGTCATACCCTCCCCTCCCTCGTATATTACAAGTCTAATAAAACCTATAACGTAAGTTGCCTATATCCCTCTGAAAAATCCCTCACCCACCTCCTCCCATAAATTTCCTTATTTCTCCATACTGTTTTATAGAACGTTACTGCTAACACCCTCCACTTCACCTCAGTAACCTGTTTCCCCCGCAATCCCCAGACTATATATATATAATCTACCATAATGTACCCGACAGCTCTGATGGCACTTTCATCCCAACCCCCCACGTCGACACTTAATGCTCTCAATACAGAAATTCTTTGACCTCCTATCCTATATATCACCATATTTAACCACCCCTTGATACTCCTCAGTCCGTCACAAAAATATACTACATGAAACGCCGACTACTCCCCACCACATATCCCGCACACCCCCTAGTCAACCACTCATCTATCCCATAGAACCACACCCGATGGTAAAATGCCGTGCAGAAAACAATACATTACATCCTGAACACGAGGTTGCAACCTAATCCTACTCAACCTATTCCATATGCTTCCCCATGCATGCATGGGCAAAATTCCCTCTACAGGCGCTACAACCCTCCCGGCTAACAATCTACACAAACTACCTATTTTGACCTTTGCCGGCTCTTGATCCCACGCCATAGACCTCAAAACAGTTTCACACTCACGCAACTCAACTCCTGTATACATCTGTTGCAATCTGTTGTGGATCCTGGCCAAATCCCCCACACACACCTTCCCTCATCACCTTCCTTTTAATGAAGGCACATCTGACCCTCCGCTTTAAGTCCAGCAATCCCAGCCCCCCTGACTCACAGGTAACATTACCACGTCCTTTTAAATCCAATCACAGCCCGAACCCCACAAGAATTTAAAAACCCTCATAAGTATGTTCGTTATTGCCGGCCAAGTTAATGGGAACACTGCTGCCACGTGCCATACTTTGCTATACAGTAAGATGTTAATAACAATGGCACGCTGCACAAGGGTCAAATGATAAGGTCGCAATGCACCCAAGCGTCCCTGAATCCTGTCTACCATCCTAATCGAGTTTTCCATGTGTGCCACAGTTAGATAGTCTGCATAGACAAGACTGCAATTTTTTAACGAATTCACCTGCCTCCTCACATTACCCCATTCAACCCTTTCCACCCAAGCTCCTAACCCCATGACCATGGATTTGTCTGAATTCACCCTCATACCAGTTGCCCCTGCAAACATTTGTACTACCCCCTGATCAGAACAGTAGTATCATCCACATACCCTATTAAAACTGGCCAAACCCTCGCAACCCCACTCCCTGGTCTCTCTACGCGACAAATACACTGCTCCACCAATCTATAAAAGGGATCCTGTTTCACACACAAACAATAATTGTGACATAGGACACCCCTGGTTAACTCCCCTACCCATTACAATCTTCCCACCCAATCGACCATTATTCTGTACCCTCGCCATTGCACCTTGATACAACGCCTCAACCCAACCCACTAATTCTTCCCCAAACCCCTGTCCCCTGAGGATGGCTCTCAATGCTTCTTGATCCACTCTATTGTATCCCCCTTGACAATCGAGTGCCACCAAACCTTCCCCTCCCCCCTTTTGCCTCCACGAAATCCCTAAGTAACCCATGCCCCTCCACCATAGACCTCCCTGGCAAACCAAACTGAGCTTTTGGATTAGTGTGGACGGTTACAAAGCATGGCTTGCTTCTGCAGTGTTTTAAAAATTGAGGTTGGAGAGTTGAAGGAGGAGGTCTTGCTTCTCCAGGAGGAGATTAGGAGGCTGAAGGTCCACCTCAATGGGTCTGGGAGAGAGTGTGAGGTGGCTGGAGTTGTGGGGAATGAGGCTTCTAGCAGCGAGGTGCAGTCTGTCTCTCGCTGTGAGGAGGCTGTAGTTGGGGAGGCAGCAACGGCTACCAGCAGTGAGGTGCAGCCCAGCACCTGCTACAAGTGGCGAGTAGTTCACAGTAATGGAAGGCGCATCAGAGTAAGGAAAGTTAAGAGTGAAGATCTGAAGGTAGGAAATCGCTTCTCTGTTCTTCAGGATGAATGTACTTCAGTGGCCAGTGAAGGTAAGGGTACTACTGCCCCTGCTAATGGAGGTAAGCGCATTCTTGTGGTTGGTGACTCTCAGGTAAGATACATTGACCGTGCTTTTTGTAATAGGAATAAGAAGATGAGAGATAGAGTGTGCTTCCCTGGAGCTGGTGTTGGGGACATTGTCAACAGGCTGGATAATATCATGTCAGGTAATGGGAGCAAGCCCATTATCTGTCTCAGTGCTGGTGGAAATGATATTGGGAAGGGTAGGAGAGAAGAGCTGCTAGATAAGTACAGGTCAGCTATAGATTTCATTAAGTCTAAGGGAGGGATCCCAATCATATGTAGCATCTTGCCTAGAAGGGGAGTAGGAAATGAATGGTTGTCTAGGGCAATTGGTGTAAATTGCTGGCTAGACAGATACTGCAAGGAACTTGCAATCCCATTCATTGACAACTGGAACAACTTTTATGGCAAACATGATATGTATGCAAGGGATGGGGTACATCTCTCTGGGGCTGGGGTGGTAGCACTTGCAGACTCGATTGAGAAGGCCATTGGTGAAATGCCTATGATTTTAAACTGATGGAAGATAGAGGTATGGGTGTGTGTGGGAAACAAGCAGGTTGCAACACTTGGGTTGGAAACAGTAAATGTATAAAAGGCATTCAGCATGAAGTTATAAATAAAGACAATAGATCAGGTCAGCAAACAAAGGGGGACAGCAGAGGGCAGCAAGGGACTAGCTCCCTTAAGGTTTACTATACTAATAGCAGGAGTGTAAGAAATAAGATAGATGAGCTAAGATTAATTGCAAGTGCAGGAAACATAGATATTATTGCTATAACAGAGACCTGGCTCAATCTGAAAGATAGAGAGATGCCCTCTGAATGTCACATACAAGGCTATAAATTATTCCACACTGACAGGGTCAACAGGAAAGGTGGTGGAGTAGCGATGTATGTCAGAGACAATTTAAATTGTTGTGTTAGACAAGATATTAAATTAGAAGCGTCAGCCACTGAATCTGTTTGGTTACAGCTTCTCGAGGGCCGAGAAAAACTAATTTTGGGTGTGATTTACAGGGCCCCAAATCTTGATAGGGAGTGCAGTAAACTTCTATGGGACGAAATTCGTAAGGCATCTACATACGAAAATGTTGTGCTAATGGGAGATTTCAACTATAGACAGATTGACTGGAGCAATTTGACAGGAAATTTAGAGTCAGGTGACTTTCTTGATACGATCCAGGATTGTTTTTTAAAACAGTTTGTGACAGAGCCAACTAGGGGAAATAACCTCCTTGACTTGGTTCTTGCCAGTAGGGAAACACTAATTAATAATCTTGAGGTTAATGATGAGCTTGGGGAAAGTGATCACAAATCACTCAGTTTTAATATATCATGGAATTCCCCTAATAATGGCAATCAAGTCTCCGTCCCTGACTTTCGCTTGGCTGATTTCATAGGACTGAAAAATTACTTAGGTGGGCTGAACTGGAATGACCTGACTAAGGGTCAGGTAGGTGGTGATGGTTGCCGATATGATGCTTTCCAGGGCATAGTTCTAGCTGCTCAGTCAAATTATGTTCCAAATAGGGAAATCAGATCAAACAAAAATGATCCTAAATGGATGAACAATAGATTAAAATATCTGATTGGTCAAAAGAGAGGCATATATAGGCAAATCAAAAGAGGAGAGGGGCAATTGAGAAATCGATATATTCAGTTAAAGAGAGAAATAAAAAAGGGAATTAGAAAAGCAAAAAGAGATTATGAGGTTAAAGTTGCAAGAGAATCGAAGACTAACCCAAAAGGATTCTTTCAGGTATACAGAAGTAAGATCAGGGACAAGATAGGCCCACTCAAAAGTTCCTCGGGTCAGCTCACTGACAGTGATAAGGAAATGTGTAGAATTTTTAACACATACTTCCTCTCAGTTTTTACACAGGAGGATACCAGCGATATTCCAGTAATGATAAATTATGTAGAACAGGACGATAATAAACTGTGCACTATTAGGGTCACAAGTGACATGGTCCTTAGGCAAATAGATAAATTAAAACCTAACAAATCCCCAGGCCCTGATGAACTGTATGCAAGGGTTCTAAAGGAATGTAAAGAGGAGCTTAGCACACCTTTGGCTAATCTTTTCAACATATCACTACAAACTGGCATGGTGCCAGATAAGTGGAAAATGGCAAATGTGATACCTATTTTCAAAACAGGTGACAGGTCCTTAGCTTCGAACTATAGACCAATAAGCCTAACCTCCATAGTGGGAAAATTTATGGAATCAATAATTGCCGAGGCAGTTCGTAGCCACCTTGAAAAGCATAAATTAATCAACGAATCTCAGCATGGTTTTACAAAGGGGCGTTCCTGCCTTACGAATTTATTAACTTTTTTCACTAAGGTATTTGAGGAGGTAGATCATGGTAATGAATATGATATTGTGTATATGGACTTCAGTAAGGCTTTTGACAGGGTCCCACATCAGAGACTATTGAGGAAAATTAAAGCACATGGAATAGGAGGAGAAATTTTTTCCTGGATAGAGGCATGGTTGACAAATAGGCAGCAGAGAGTTTGCATAAATGGGGAGAAATCAGAGTGGGGAAGTGTCACGAGCGGTGTTCCACAGGGGTCAGTGTTGGGCCCCCTGCTGTTCACAATCTACATAAACGACATAGATGAGGGCATAAAGAGCGACATCGGCAAGTTTGCCGATGACACCAAAATAGGCCGTCGAATTCATTCTGACGAGGACATTCGAGCACTCCAGGAAGATTTGAATAGACTGATGCAGTGGTCGGAGAAGTGGCAGATGCAGTTTAATATAGACAAATGCAAAGTTCTAAATGTTGGACAGGACAATAACCATGCCACATATAAACTAAATAATGTAGATCTTAATATTACGGATTGCGAAAAAGATTTAGGAGTTCTGGTTAGCAGTAATCTGAAACCAAGACAACAGTGCATAAGTGTTCGCAATAAAGCTAATAGAATCCTTGGCTTCATATCAAGAAGCATAAATAATAGGAGTCCTCAGGTTGTTCTTCAACTCTATACATCCTTGGTTAGGCCTCATTTAGATTATGCTGCACAGTTTTGGTCACCTTATTACAGAATGGATATAAATTCTCTGGAAAATGTACAAAGGAGGATGACAAAGTTGATCCCATGTATCAGAAACCTTCCCTATGAGGATAGACTAAGGGCCCTGAATCTGCACTCTCTAGAAAGACGTAGAATTAGGGGGGATATGATTGAGGTGTATAAATGGAAGACAGGAATAAATAAAGGGGATGTAAATAGTGTGCTGAAAATATCTAGCCTAGACAGGACTCGCAGCAATGGTTTTAAGTTGGAAAAATTCAGATTCAGGAAGGATATAGGAAAGTACTGGTTTGGTAATAGAGTTGTGGATGAGTGGAACAAACTCCCAAGTACCGTTATAGAGGCCAGAACGTTGTGTAGCTTTAAAAATAGGTTGGATAAATACATGAGTGGATGTGGGTGGGTGTGAGTTAGACCTGATAGCTTGTGCTACCAGGTCGGTTGCCGTGTTCCTCCCTTAAGTCAATGTGACCTGACCTGACTAGGTTGGGTGCATTGGCTTAAGCCGGTAGGAGACTTGGACCTGCCTCGCATGGGCCAGTAGGCCTTCTGCAGTGTTCCTTCGTTCTTATGTTCTTATGTTCTTAACCCATAATCCTCGCATAACAACGAGATCGCCCGGTAATCCCAAAGCGCATGCTGCCCCTTACCCTTCGGTACCAAGACAACGACAGCCATTGCCTGCTTCTCTCCCAGCTCTCCTCTCTCCATCATGCAATTTAATAACCTAACCAAAAAAAAGGCCTCATTAGCTCCCAATGCTGCTGATAAAACTCTGCCAGGAGTCCATCAATTCCCGGTGATTTGCCCTTTCGCATTCCACTTAAAGCCGTCCATATTTCCCCCTCAGTTATTTCCCCACCCAGTGCTTCCCTATCACTGTTACGTAACTGACATATCACACTCCCACACAACTGTTTTAAAACCCCATCCTCTACCGCTTCTCGTTGCCAGTACTTCTCATACCACTTATCTGCAAATGCCCCATTCCTTCTGTAGCTTGTATGACCTGCCCCTCCCTGTACCCCACTATCGACTCATGAACCTCCAACCATGGAATAGTCATTGCCTGCTGTCTTTGTTTTTGCCTACGCAATACGCACGATGAAGGTTTACCACCCCATAACACCTCTTCTGCCCCCGCCTGTACCCACACTGCTTGGAACCTCTCATCCTGTACCTCATGCAGCCTCCCTTTAATTGTTATAATATCATCCATAGGATAAGTGCCCGCCACCGCCCCCCTCACATAACAACCCTGTAACCTATCCTCCAAATAGTTGGCAAGCCCATATTTTAAAGAATTGATATGTTTCCCTTCTCTTACGTAATATTGCTTAATTCGTTCTTTAGCCACACCATCCCACCATGTCACCACATCTCTCTACCCCATTTACCTCTGCACTTAACCCCTCCCACAGTGTTGTAAATCCCTCTAACCCCTCCTCATCTCCTAACACACTTGTATTTAACTTCCAATATCCCTAGATATACCTGCTAGTGACTCCCACCCCACCTCTGCTACTGCCGCCTGATGATCCAAGTAAGCTACTTCTATTGTACGGAATAATGTCAACCAAACTCCTTGAGATATATACAGCGTATCCAACCTTGCCGCGTAACCCCTTCTTACAAAAGTGTGCTCTACCTCCTGTGCCCCTCCTCCAACCACATCCCACAACTGAATATCCCTCAAGAGATCTCGCAAGGCCGCCAACACGTGCCCCGCCCCTTTTGGTTCCACGTCAGCCCCCCCACCAACGATGGCCACTGCAGGTAAACCACATAAGAAGAAAACTAGTTCTTCACATACAAAATCCCTTTTTACTCTCACATCATTTTCTGCTGGTGCATACACACTTACAAAGGATACCCTCTGCCCAATCCACCACATGTCCACGTGCAATACTCTCCCCCCTTCCCCCTCACTTTTCAGCAACACAAACGGGCTTGCCTCCCTGATCATGATACCTGCACCACCTTTCAGATGTACAGATGGCAGTCACCATCTGAAACCCTGCCACTTCCAGCACTTTCCCATCCTTGAAATTGTGCTCCTGAAGAAACACTACATCTATTCTATATTTGAGCAGAAGTATTCTAAACCATGGGTTTCTATAAGTCATCACATCACCTTCCCTCCCCTCCCCTTTCTTCCGGTGCCTCTTGTCTTGGCTACCATTACGAAATTCATCCACCCTCCCAGGTCTCTGCACCAGCATCAGGACATCATCAGAGTCTGATGCCGCCGCTCTCTTCCTCGTGAGAGCCTCGTCCTCCATGTTATCCTCGAAGGAGGCCACATGATGGACCTCAACCTCCACCATGCTTCGTCCCTCGAAACACAGCAACGTTTCTCCCACACCACTCGCCACGCATTCCCTGCTATGAATTTGTATGTCACATTCCTCCACTGTCAACTTGGTGTTTCGCACCCCTGCAGGTTCATCCTCCACCTCTACAGGCGGTGACAAAATCCTCAACACCTCCACAAGCTCTTTCTCAATCGCCTTTACTTAATCCAGCAAACACAATTCTGTACTCGGCTCCTTCAAAATATCGGTTTCTGGTGGGACACAGCTTGCCTCACACATGCAAGGCTTCTCGTCCACCGAAGTGGCTAGTTTAATGTGCACCCCATATCCATCCTGTGGACGGTAGCGCAAGAGCATATGGATACACAAAAGGCCTGGGAACTAGGCCCCAAAAGGGTTAACAGGTGTACATTTGGATTTATATCTACAGTTCACTTATCTGTTACAAGCAAATTTAGGAAATTTGCTTAGTATATCTGGTATCTTATTTTCATTAATAAGATATCTTGACATGTCACATAGGTTATTATACTGTCTATCTCTATATTCCTCAATAAGTGGACAATTAAGCACATAGTGTTCAAGACAGTGACCATATGCCTGATCACATAATTTGCATTTAGTTTGATCATCATCTGTGTGTCTCCCAAACTGCCAGAAGTACTTGTAACCAAGCCTAAGCCTGGCCACTACAACATCAGTCAGTCTGTTCACATTGCAAGTTGCTCCATAAACATACTTATCTACGTTCATGTTATCATAGTGGGTTATAGATCTACTCAGGCTTCTAACTGCATTCCTATAACAATCATTTTCATTATTTACTTCTCTCCTAATATTATTCCTAATGCTAGACACAGATATACCAAAGTTATATTCTACATTCTCCTTCTGGGTACTCTTCTTGGCTAACATATCAACTTTATCATGAAGGAGTAATCCAATGTGTGATGGGATCCATAGCAATTGTACATTAATTCCTTTGTCCCGGATTTTTGAGTATCTATACCTGGCTTCTCCAATGAGCATGTTGTTGGAGTCATTATATGAGTCAAGAGCCTTCAGTGATGACATAGAATCAGTAATGATGATAGAGTCAAGCTCAGTGTCATAGGTTAGCTTTAGCGCCATTAGGATTGCAAACAATTCAGTTTGCAGTGTAGACGCCCAGTTGTTAATTCTTATGCCTAACTCAACAAATTTATTATCGTTCTTAACTAGGGAGGTGGCAACAAGAGCAGATGCAGCCCTGCCAGAAGACTCCTGTTTAGATCCATCAGTGTATATAACTTGTGATAACTTCTTACTACCAGCTAGGTGAGAAATTTCTTCTTGAGCAGTTGCTCTAACAAGAGATTTAAGGAAGGGATTACTAGCAATGAGCTTCTTGGGAGGGACTTGTAGGTATGTGATATTAAATGAACACATCTTCCATGGAGGGGTGAAATGCTCTTGTTGCCTACAGTGATACAGTTCATGTAGGTTATAAAACTTAATGCAATTGCACGTTTTCACAATCCATTTAGATCTGTGTGTATTTACCTCTAGACACTTGGTAAGATTCACTGTGACAGTGTCTGGTTCGTTTCTCAACATTCTAATACCGAGTACAGTGTTAATTTCAACAATCCTATCACTGATACTAGAAATACCAAGCTCCTTCCTCATGTTAAGAACTTTTGTAGATCTGGGACAGCCAAGAATAATCCTGAGAGCTTCATTTTGCATTAACTCCAAGGGTCGGAGAGAACTTTCTCTAGCTAATATCAACATGGGAGCAGCATAATCAATTAAGGACCTAACATAGGCTATGTACATCATTCTCACGATTCTCACATTTGCACCATAGTTGGGATTGTAGCCAGCAACAGCTTTGAGAGCATTTAGCCTAGCTTTACATTTCTTGTTTAGTTGTGGTATAGTGGATTTGTTAAAGGGTACATCTACACCAAGATATCTGTAAGTTTTAACGTAGCTAATGATTTCACCCTGCAAATAGATGGGTGGGGGATGTCGTTTGCTTGTTAATATCTTAGTTTTAGAGGAAAGTTGTATGGGAGGAGGTGGGTGCAGGATTTTTCGGAGTGACATATGGAGTGCTAACGTTAGGGATTTTATTGAATCTGTAAATTGGGAAGGGTGGGTAGAGGGGTGAGTCTTGGAGAACACATACGTGGAAGAGGAAGTCAGGGGTTATAATGGGGTCGCCTCCTGGGGGGGTGTGATGTGACGTGAATGTGGGTATGGAAGATGTTGAGGTGAGTCCATTTTGATGTGACATGAAAGTTGGAATAGAGGGTATAGTGAAGCTGTAAAGTAACTTTGTATTTAACGTGTGTGGAATTATTGTTTGCAGAGATGTAGTCATTATATATGTATATCCTATTCTATTCATTAAGGTTCTTGTTTATATTCGTGCTGAATGCATTGTACGGCATGCCCCTCAAGGAAGGTTCCTTGATGTTGGTGAGGGGCTCTTGATTTAGGGAATTGGATCTGTGCTCCAGTTCCCCGAATTAAGCCTGAATGCCTTCCACATCTCCCCCCAGGTGCTGTATAATCCTCCGGGTTTTGCGCTTCCCCTTGATTATAATAATAATAATTGTACGGCATGTAGTGGGGCCTGAGAGCATGTACTATGCTCAGAGTAAATTGTGTATTTTAGGTTTTTAGGTATGTGTGCATTGGTGATGTTATAGTATTGTCACAAGATGTATGTGGGATTCCTGCTAGTCGAATATACTAGCTTAATGTTAGTAGCTGTGGGCTTAGTATTAAGTGTAGTGCGACCTGCGAGTTGTACAGTGTTTAAAAATCTGGGTAGACATAATTTTGTGTTTAAGGTGTGTTGTAATACAGTGCTAAGAGATAATGTTAACATAGGTATAAATGTCTTATCCTGTTTGTTAAATGTTGTGTTTACTTACTGGTGCTGAGTGCTCAGCACTACATGAAGTGTATTTTTTATAATCGTGTATATGTATTACCTGTTTTTAAATCAGTGTTTCTTACAAAAAATTTTGCAACCCTATCAATGATAAGATTGAGACACCATAATTGGGGAGTAAATGATATGTGTGATCAGAATACAGTCAACAACCATTGTTTGTAGTACATGTTGTTAGGTTGTAAATAGTGGGGTGGTTGAATAACAATGAGGGGGGTAATTTTTTATATTATTTCTAAATGAAAATATAGGGTGTAATATGTCAGTGCAATGAATTGCATGGGATGTAATGGTTTTCTTGTTGTCGGAGGTACATCATCAATGTGGGATGAAAATAGATGTATCTGAGGGTACAGATTATGTATCATTTCGAGGGATGTGTTGATAACAGTGTTGTTAACATATGTGTAATTCTGTTGGGTAGCTCCAACAGGTTTGGGTTAAGTAATAGGATGGGGGAACAGGGTGGGGGGTTTCGTACCCACACGGAGTTGCAAGTGTGGTGTGCAATGTTAGCTGCAGGTAGGTTTGTGTTAATGTAATAGCTCAACATGAGTTCTATACTTTATATTTTATTTAATGTCAGGTTTTAAATAGAAAAAAATAAAAAAAAATCTTGTTTCACCATAGATCACCACTAACATGCATCACCACGGATCACCACTATGTATCATCATAGATCACCACTACCTTGAACCATCAAAGATCACCACTACCTTGTACAACCATAGATCACCACTTCCTTGTACAACCATAGATCACCACTACCTTGTACAACCATAGATCACCACTACCTTATACCACTGCAGATCACTTCCTTGTACCACCATAGATCACCACTACCTTGTACCACCATAGATCACCACTACCTTGTACAACCATAGATCACCACTACCTTGTACAACCATAGATCACCACTACCTTGTACCACCATAGATCACCACTACCTTGTACAACCATAGAGCACCACTTCTTTGTACACCCATAGATCACCACTACCTTATACCACTGCAGATCAATTCCTTGTACCACCATAGATCACCAATACCTTGTACCACTATAGATATCCACTACCTTGTACAACCATAGATCACCACTACCTTGTACCACTACAGATCACTTCCTTGTACTACTACAGATCACCACTACCTTATACCACTATAGATCACCACTACCTTGTACCTCTACAGATCACTTCCTTGTACCACCATAGATCACCACTACCTTGTACAATAATAGATCACCACTACCTTGTACAATAACAGAACACCACTACTTTGTACTATACTAGATCACCACTACCTTTTAATATCATAGATCACCACTAATTTGTACCATAATAGATCACCACCACCTTGTTCTACCATAGATCACCATTACCTTGTACCATCATAGACCACCACTACCTTGTACCATCATAGACCGCCACTACCTTGTACCATACAAGATCACCACTACCTTGTACCATTCTAGATCACCACTACCTTGTACCAACACAGATCACCACTACCTAGTAGCACTACAAATCACCACTTCCTTGTACCACCAAAGATCACCGCTACCTTGTACCACTATAGATCACCACTACCTTGTACCATACTAGATCACCACTACCTTTTAATATCATAGATCACCACTGCTTTCTATCATAATAGATCACCACTACCTTGTTTTACCATAGATCACCACTACCTTGTACAATCATAGACCACCACTACCTTGTACCATAATGGATCACCACTACCTTTTACCATCATAGATCTCCACTACCTTGCACTATCATAGATCACCACTGCTTTCTATCATTATAGATCACCACTACCTTGTTTTACCATAGATCATCACTACCTTGTACGATACCACCACTACCTTGTACGATAATGGATCACTACTACCTTGTACCATCATAGATCACCACTGCCTTGTACCACTACAGATCACCACTTCCTTGAACCATCATAGATCACCACTGCCTTGTATTAACAAAGATCAACACTATCTTCTACCATCTCAGATCACCATTACCTTGTACTATCATAGATCACCAGTACCTTGAACCACTATACATTACGACTACCTTTTACCACCATAGATCATCACAACCTTGTACAATCATAGATCACCACTACCTAGTACCATAATGGATCACCACTACCTTGTACCATCATAGATCACCACACTCACCACTTCCCTCATGTACCACTGCCTTGTATTAACAAAGATCACCACTACCTTGTACTATCATAGATCTCCACTACCTTGTACCACCTTTCATTACTACTTCCGTGTGCCTCCACAGATCACCACTACCTTGTACCACCATAGATCACCACTTCCTTGTACCACCTTTCATTACGTGTGCCTCCACAGATCACCACTACCTTGTACCATCATAGATCACCACTACCTTGTACCACCTTTCATTACGTGTGCCTCCACAGATCACCACTACCTTGTACCACCATAGATCACCACTACCTTGTGCCTCCACAGATCACCACTACCTTGTACCACCATAGATCACCACTTCCTTGTACCACCTTTCATTACGTGTACCTCAACAGATCACCACTACCTTGTACCACCTTTCATTACTACTTCCGTGTGCCTCCACAGATCACCACTACCATGTACTATCATAGATCTCCACTTCCTTGTACCACTACAGATCACCACTACCATGTACTATCATAGATCACTATGGAAAATTTTCTAGGGTGCTTACCTGTATGTACCTCAACATTATATACATACCAGTAATCTCATTGGGAGACAACCATATTGTTTACCGTAGTCACCCCGTGTAGACATGTGAGAAAACTTAACCACCCCTGGTCGCACCAAGTGGTCCCCTTCGACCTCACAATCTTATCCATATCTATCCGAGACCAGTATGGATTGGATAGCACCCACAAGTACGGTGCTACTAATTAATTGTGGACTGTATAGATTATATTAGTTTAGCTAAATGAAGGGGGGGGGGGGTAGGATACACATGGATACATCCATCAAGGAAAAACATTTGTACATAATCCCACCACTTACCAGATGTTCTCTGGTGGTCACTTGATGTAGCTGGATCACTCATAACCTATCCAATTACAACATACCTAACTGGCCAGCAACAGTTTGTTATAACTAGAAGGGTTACTTAACTGTGGGTGATTGATACTCCTTATTTCCTCCATTCACCATCTCATTTCGATGTCCTGCTACACCGACACGGTTCTCATTCCAGCAGGACGAGGTATCCGTCGGTTTGTCCCGCTTTAGAAGTCGTGATTCAATAAATCTTCATTATCCCCGGTACGAGGTCACACGTTCACTCGGAGCAAGGCGCTCTATTTCACATCCCGCATTCTCTTAACTCAATGTTATTATCACTGATTACATTACCATTCACAAGACGATTTAACGTCTCATAACTATTATACAAATTAGAGGTCACTCCATTAAGATCTGAGGCCGATGAGCGAGGATTAACACACGGGTATGTCCCCTGGACACAGTCCATGGCCGTGCACCTGCCACCCGGTCCTACCCTTATTCACTCATTTTACCACTCTATTACCGTGGTCCCGTAAATCACGTTCCCTCACTCTCCACCAGGAACAGTTACGACACTTCCTATTATGAAATGAGGCCTATATTAATCCTTAGGCCGCCGTGAATGCCAATTTCGTGGTTCCATGCTTTCCTCAGCCTCCTCACCACATTCAAAACAATCCGCGCTCCACCTCTCCCCCCACACATCTGCGCATGCGCAAAGGGTACTCTTGGTTCTATCCTATTGTCAAATACATTTTTGACTCATATCGACACATTAAACACCTATTAGGCGCTATAGCTTCGGAAAATCAAAAATTTTCCACACTGCGGCCGGGCGGAGGTCGTTGCTAGACGACTTACATAATGTGGAGTACAATTTTCCCATCTTCACTGGCCACCTGGCTTGGGAACTCCAACATTGGTATTTACATAATCACCCATTAATTCTTTCCACCTGTTAACTCCTCAGGTAGGGCTCCATCCAAAGCACACTCAAGCCTCCATGCTTCTGGTATTAACAATTTCCCTCTTATTGTAAGGTGTGACACTAAGTCTATGCTCTCGGGGCTAATTTGTTGGGCATACTGGAATTATGAGACTTTAACAATAACAAGTCTCTCTCAGTATCCCAAGTCAGCCCCAGCACATTACTGCATATAGGCACCAACTCCATGGCCATCCATATTTATTGAACCCTCAAAATGGACTAATTAGTGTTCCATTCTCTCAGGGGCATAAGCCTATGCTCCCTGGATTAATTTATTGGGCATACTGGAATTATGAGACTTTAACAATAACAAGTCTCTCTGGGCATACTGGAATTATGAGACTTTAACAATAACAAGTCTCTCTCAGTATCCCAAGTCAGCCCCAGCACATTACTGCATATAGGCACCAACTCCATGGCCATCCATATTTATTGATCCCTCAAAATGGACTAATTAGTGTTCCATTCTCTCAGGGGCATAAGCCTATGCTCCCTGGATTAATTTATTGGGCATACTGGAATTATGAGACTTTAACAATATGGACTAATTAGTGTTCCATTCTCTCATCTGCTCATTGGGCATACTGGAATGAGACTTTAACAATAACAAGTCTCTCTCAGTATCCCAAGTCAGCAGCACATTACTGCATTATTTCATTAACCCCTTCACATATCCTCATTAGTTCCTCTTCAGTTGACGTCACACCCGGAAATTGTCCACATAAGATTATTTACCCAATTACTTCGTTCAGTGGACCACCTGTGCACTTAAGGTGTGCATTTATCGTCGCCTGAAGTAAGAACAATTTATTATTTAACTGTTTATTAATTATATCATTATAAGCAGTCAACAATTTTGGTGTCTTGCTCAGTTCGCAGAGCTGGGCCCTTTAACTGTCCATACGCCATCCTATAATTAGTAGATAATTCTGGACGGTTGAGCTTCCACGGAAGTCGCACCCAGTAATGTCCAGATTCAAATTTAACATCCTTCAGGTATTGTTCCTGAGTAAAGGAATCATTTGGACTTTCCTCATTTATATTAATCCCTATGCTGTCCAGCTCCCACAAATTAGACTGGTTCAATCATCAGAAGAATACTTGTACTGGGTTGACCTTTTATGAGCAAGACACCGTGACTGTATTCACTACTTCTAGTCATTATTACTAGGCGGTAGTCTGCCATATATTACATGGCCCGTACCAGTGTTGAGGAGAGTGACGCCGCATGCTTTTGGATTTATGCCCTTTATCCTGAATTATTACATCCAACGCCGGCAAGGCTACCTCAGCTAGGCCATCATTATTGCCATTAGCTGCAACCTTTACATCAGTCACTGTAGTGTCAGGGTTATTAACATTATCATTATTGTCACCATTATTATAAGAATCACATACAACCCTGCACATAACTGTATGGTGCCTTCCCTTGTTGCATTGATAGCAACTGTTCAATTTGGTATGACAATCCTTTACATTATGATTGTCTAGACATCTGATAAATCTGTCAAGTTCTTTCATTCTTTCCACTTTAATATCCCATGAATTATAGGCATTACAATTTTTAGTGAAATGAGTACCCTGGCAGAAGAGGCAGTCTCTCTTTTCCTTGCCTGACCTCTTATTAACTGGGTTACACTTACTGAGGTACTTATTCCTCTTACCTTGATGTGAGGAACCACTATTACTGATTCCTGACTTGATATGTGCCTATTTAACTCTTAACTATGATTATTACCACTGGGATTATTTTTCCCTTTTGCGACTTGACAGATACTTCAGAGTCATTATGTGTTATATCCTTAGAACTGTTTGGCTGACTGGTCTGCAATTGAACAATTAATTCCTGCCGACCTAGTCTGATTTCCTCCAGACCGTACTCTGGAGGTTTTGGCAAACCCACCCTTTGCATTAATAGGTTGACCAACTGCCTGGCTTACACCCTTTAATTTATTCAAAGCCTTACTTTTACAAGACAGTTTTTCTTCCAATTCGTAATGTTGATTAATTAAAACATTCATTTCCATTCCATCTGCACAATTCTCCAGCAGATCTCTTTCACAGTCTTTAAACCACAATTTGTACCAATCAAATCTACTCTCTAAAGCATCTAAATATAACTTTAATTCATTAGGGTTCACGGTTCTTTGATTCACTAAATCAAATGCCTTCGTCACATGGCTTTTAATAGCCTGTAATGATGCTTTCATTACTCTAAAATTCACGGACTTGTCAGCCACATTAACTCCATTAGATCCAGTCATGGTTAGAGAATTATTAATCACTGATTATACAACTTAAGTAGGCGCCTTATAAGAGTAATTCTTGCACTTTACTCTTGTATAAATCCTAGCCACCCATGTGCTAGCAATTAATTGGGCTAATTATCATCCATCACACGATCGATTAAACTTGTGCACCCTACACCCACTTCCTTCAATCAGTCACTTAATTATTAAGTAATTAATTCAATTAATTTTTTCACTGATTGCATCCGGTTCAGGAAGGACCAACGGGCAGATGTGGAAAATTTTATAGGGGTGAATACCTGTATGTACCTCAACATTATATACATACAAGTAATCTCATTGGGAGACAACCATATTGTTTACCGTAGTCACCCCGTGTAGACATGTGAGAAAACTTAACCACCCCTGGTCACGGCAAGTGGTTCCTTCGACCTCACAATCTTATCCATATCTATCCGAGACCAGTATGGATTGGATAGCACCCACAAGTACGGTGCTACTAATTAATTGTGGACTGTATAGATTATATTAGTTTAGCTGAATGAAGGGGGGGGGGTAGGATACACATGGATACATCCATCAAGGAAAAACATTTGTACATAATCCCACCACTTACCAGATGTTCTCTGGTGGTCACTTGATGTAGCTGGATCACTCATAACCTATCCAATTACAACATACCTAACTGGCCAGTATCAGTCTGTTATAACTAGAAGGGTTACTTAACTGTGGGTGATTGATACTCCTTATTTCCTCCATTCACCATCACATTTCGATGTCCTCTTACACCGACACGGTTCTCATTCCAGCAGGACGAGGTATCCGTCGGTTTGTCCCGGTTTAGAAGTCGTGATTCCATAAAGCTTCATTATCCTCGGTACGAGAGTCACGCGTTCACTCGGAGCAAGGCGATCTATTTCACAACCCGCATTCTCTTAACTCAATGTTATTATCACTAATTACATTACCATTCACCAGACGATTTAACGTCTCATAACTATTATACACATTAGAGGTCACTCCATTAAGATCTGAGGCCGATGAGCGAGGATTAACACATGGGTATTTCCCCTGGACACACACCATGGCCGTGCACCAGTCACCCGGTCGAACCATTATTCACTAATTTTACCACCTCTTTACGGTGGTCCCGTAAATCACGTTCCCTCACTCTTCACCAGGAACAGTTACGACACTTCCTATTATGAAATGAGGCCTATATTAATCCTTAGGCCGCCGTGAATGCCAATTTCCTGGTTCCATGCTTTCCCAGCCTCCTCACCACATTCAAAATACTCCCGCCTCCCCATGGCCCGAGTCGACCTATACCCCCGCACATCCGCGCATGCGCAAAGGGAACTCTTGGTTCTATCCTATTGTCAAATACATTTTTGACTCATATCGACACATTAAACACCTATTAGGCGCTATAGCTTCGGAAATTTTCCACAGCTGTTCTGTCGAGTAATTTATCGTACAAAGTGTCGACAGTCATGGTAGGTTCTTGATCAGGAGTCGTATAAAAAGTTATATCTTTCCAGTGCAGGTATTGATCTTGATGTTGGTCTTCTGTATTAATACGTCGAGAGATAGCTGGAGAGGTTTTTTTTGGTGGTTGCAGCATTGAAGGTGCTTTCAATTTTGGTGTCTCCGCTAGAGAGTGTGTAGAAGACTGTGGGAGAATCGTGGCTTCTGATTGGTCCATATGAGTAGTGGTGGGTGGAGGTGAAGGAGGTACACCGCCACGACGAGCCAATCGACGAGCAGGAGGCGATCGACGAATAGGAGGTCTTGTTGGAGTGACGTCACTAGGTGTTGGTGGTGTTGGAGCTGCTGATGCAGAAGTGTTGATTAGGTCCTTGGTAAATTTGAGTATTTCTTCCGAAGGTGGAGATGCTGGGAATATAAATGATGGCATATTATTTAGTACAAATAACTCGTTGATGGTAGAGTTAAAAGATCCAGGTACAGCCATATTCTGCATGTGAGCGTATAGTAGACAGTAGTGGATCTTAGTTACGTCACAAGCTGGAGGAGTGATGATGGTGGAGGCTGGCTGAGTAGATGCTTGAAGTAATTTTGTAGTGTTAGCTTGGATCTTTGCAATTGCTGCATACGTTGGTGTGTTGCTAGGTTTTTTCTTTGCTGCTTCTTGTGTTTTCTTCACTATATCCTTTCGTGTAGGACATTTAGCTGCCAGTGTATGGTGGTCGTTACTTTTACAGTTTAAGCACGATGGTTGTGGTGGAGTAGCAGCGGTGCAGGAACTGAAGGTGTGTCCCTCACTACCACATGTAGTGCAGAACTTCTTGTCTTTTACTGGACATGCTTTGGTGGTGTGATGGTAAGAATAACAGTTCCAGCAGTGTTGGATATACTGATATCTCTCTGCTTCGATGTAGGTTGGACTGATGTAGTAGTAGTAGATAGCAAGACCTTCAGTCAGAGCAGTGGCAGCCATGTTAACGTCAGTGAAGGTGACCTTGAGCATGGACGATGCATTCGGGATTTTTGTGATGCTGTCAACAGTAGCCCAAGTATTTAGCGTCTCTATGGATGTCTTGAGTTCTGCTGGTGTTTGAGACGTCAGAATCTTGTCTAGTTTTTTGAGGAATACTGATTTCCTGGCCTTGAGGGCAGGAGATGACATAACAGTAAACCCTTGAGCAGTAAGTGTAGTGGTGGCATCTGTAGTGAGTAGCTTCTCTGCTTCAGCATCATCGTGACACACAACAATGAATGCTTCTTTCAGAGACAAAATGGTGTTGAATTTAACTTGCAGTGTTCCTTGAACAACAGTTGCAAGAGCAATCTTCGTTGAATCATCAACGGTACCACTTGTTGGCTTGATCTTGACACGATTTGCGTAGCTCATCGTGCAATGAAGGTGAAGACGACGCTGGTAAAGGTTCCCCTCCCCAACGGGGATCGTAGGGAGAGTCTCGTCTGTCTCGTCTGTCTTCTGTCTTCTCCATCGACACCATGCCTAACCCTTCTAGGGTAGGGTAGGTGCCTGAGCCCGAGCCTTTAGCTCATAAGACTGTCATTCCCATTAGCCCCCTTGGGGCGGGGATGGCAGACCAGAGAGGCCTAGCTTGTGGCTAGGCCTGGGGACAGTTGGTCCCAAAGATGAGGAGGTACTTGTGCCTCCTCCCATGGGAGACTTAGGTCTCAGACACTCCCTAAAGAGGGAGCCAAGGCCGGGCCACCACTTGGAAAAGGCCCGGGCCGGGAGAATACCGGGCTTTAATCTTTAATAACTAACTAAATGTGGAGATCGACACCATGCCTAACCCTTCTAGGGTAGGGTAGGTGCCTGAGCCCGAGCCTTTAGCTCATAAGACTGTCATTCCCATTTGCCCCCTTGGGGCGGGGATGGCAGACCAGAGAGGCCTAGCTTGTGGCTAGGCCTGGGGACAGTTGGTCCCAAAGATGAGGAGGTACTTGTGCCTCCTCCCATGGGAGACTTAGGTCTCAGACACTCCCTAAAGAGGGAGCCAAGGCCGGGCCACCACTTGGAAAAGGCCCGGACCGGGAGAATACCGGCGAATCTTTAATAATAATAATAATAATGCCCAGCCCTTCTAGGGTAGGGTAGGTGCCTGAGCCCGAGCCTTTAGCTCATAAGACTGTCATTTCCATTAGCCCCCTTGGGGCGGGGATGGCAGACCAGAGAGGCCTAGCTTGTGGCTAGGCCTGGGGACAGTTGGTCCCAAAGATGAGGAGGTACTTGTGCCTCCTCCCATGGGAGACTTAGGTCTCAGACACTCCCTAAAGAGGGAGCCAAGGCCGGGCCACCACTTGGAAAAGGCCCGGGCCGGGAGAATACCGGCTAATATTTAATAATAATAGGGTTTCGCAAGAAAGATCATCCAAGCAGTATTGAAAACCACTTGCTTTAAAGATATTAACCAAAGACTGTTTACAATTTCTGGGTAGGAACTTTTTTTTGTTTCACTGTTATTCCAGAGATACCTGGGGCTCTATTTCGCATTCTTTCAATAACTTGAATTATCTCAAGTAGTGTGATAGGTCTAGTAAGAGGGTGGTCCTCTTCAAGAGTGGATGTATCGATGGAAGGTAGTGATTGGAGATCAGCTAAGTTGTCATCTCTCCAGTCATTGACCAACTGATTGTGGTTATTATTAAATCGACGACTGTTATTGTGGGACAGAATTTTCTCCCATACATCACCCATCAAATTAGCCTAGTCCTGTGAATTATCAAGTTCAGTTTCAACCTCCTCCTCATCATCATCATCAGTGAAGATATGAATTAGGTAGCTGGGAGCCTTGTGCCTTGCACCTAAGTTGCCGAATCTTGCTCCAAAATTTTGCAGGTTGACGTTTGTACTGGTTAGCTTGGAGTACTTGAAATTTCCATAGATCTCGTTTGTGATGACTAATTATGGCAATTAATCCTGCCTCAATCTATACAATGTAGCCACTGGTGGTTGTTGCGTCTGAAGATGAATTCGACATTCTGTTTGATAATTTTTCATACAGCCTCTAATTTCCCTGGTAGGTTTATGTTGCTGGTAGATCTTTGTGGAAGCTAATTGGCAAGTTGCAATAGTAGCATCAAGTACTCGGTTGTGAAGAGACCTGATCGCGTCGTCAATAGCAGCGGAAGGCAAATTTTCCAAGGACACAATTTCATATTCACTAGGAAATGCCCTGAAGGGGTCAAATCCTAAGGTGTTGAGATTGTGTTTAGGAGGTACAGGTATTCTGAATGGAGAAGCTTATTATAACAAGGATCCTACGTTCCCACCAAGAGAGACTCGACAATGGAAGAGGTCATAATCTCTGCTGGTCAGGACCATATCTGGTATTCCTGGATGAGGACCAATATACGATTTAAAGAATGGGCCTTGAAATGGCAGATTCCTGGCTGTCATGATATTAAATAGTAGTTTTCCTTTCAAGTCGCCCATGGATTACCAACTCCACAATTAAGGAGGGCAGGATGATGGGCGTTAAAATCTCCTGTTAGAATTGTTGGAATATTTCTGCTTAATATCTTATGTAGGGGAATTGACTATATATATGGTTGTCTCGGGGGATAATATCCAGTTGCTATCAATATTTGTAATAAAGTTGGTAGAATTACCGACAATATGTAAAGTAAAAGGACACAAGTGCAACTAATGTGACATTTATTGTGGCTTGATAAAGCTCCTGGAGAGCGAAACGTTGCCACAATAAATGTCACATTAGTTGCACTTGTGTCCTTTTACTTTACATATCAATATTTGGCCATGAGACGTCGTCAGTTCTATTGCAAGAATGTTATCTTCATCAACGTGAATATTTCTAAATGCATAGCCTAATTTAACTAAGATGGCTACTCCACTATATGGTCCTCTCGATTTCTCCACAGTAGAGTAACCACATAATTTAATATGTTGATCAACTCCCGCAGATGTCTCATTCGAGAGTATAACATCAGGGTTGTAATTATGTAGTTCAACTTCAAGGAGGTAACAGTTATTAAAGAAATGTTGAACATTAAGTTGGAAAATTGTAATTCCCATTATTTCTTGCACTTCGCGCGTGTACTGCAATCTGAACGTCTGCAAGTAACATCACAATTGGAATACACACTCTCCCTACTAGACTCGTCAAGGGGAGGAGGGACATTCTGAGTAGTTGCCTGCGTACTAACAATGTCACCATCCTAACTAGAGTTGGTAATATCAATAGAAGCATTAGTCGTCATCGGATGACTGAGGTGTGAAATTCCCAGTTTCAGGAAGCAGAGGCACATGAGTGTCAAAGGGAGACCGTGGAGGCTCCAAAGGAAAATTTGATAAGCCAGGTGAATTATCCTGGGAAAGTTCCTGTTCTTGTCAAATTCAATTCAAATTCAAAGTTTATTCTCTATAAGGATTACAATGCTGAGTTTACAGAAATTTGGTTATTGTTTGGTTTACATGTAGTAAAATTGTGATTACAGAGTGTACCACTAGAACGCTTAGCATGGCTAGGCATTTCGGGCATACTTAGTTTTATTCTTAATTGTAAAATATTACAAATTATGAGGTAAGTTGGTATTATGGCTAAGTGACTAAATACTAGTTTGTGAGTTTAGCAATGTGAATGCTTTTGTTTTGGCACAGTACATAGTTTCAGTATTGGAGTATCACAGGATTCATTATTTTAAGACTGAGATTAATATTTCTGTTTATGGTCAAATGAGTGAGTGAGTGTAAGTGTGAACCACCAGGTGGTATTCGTGTAGTTAGTTGACGGGGTGTATCAGGGAGATAAGATGTTTTCTAATGGTAGTTTTGAAGGTGATGAATGTGTCTGCAGTTCTAGAGTTCTCAGGTAGGGTATTCCAGATTTTAGGGCCTTTGACATACATTGAATTTTTGTAAAGGTTTAGTCGGACACGGGGAATGTCGTAGAGATGTTTGTGTCTGGTGTTATGCCTGTGGGTTCTGTCACAACTATCAAGAAAGCGTTTTAGGTCAAGGTTGATATTAGAGTTTAAGGCCCTGTAGATATAGATTGCACAGTAGTAAGTGTGGATGTACTGAACTGGGAGTAAGTTTAGATCTATGAAGAGTGGGGGGGTGTGTTGCCAGGGATGGGATTTAGTGATTATTCTTACTGCAGCTTTTTGTTGGGTTATTATTGGCTTTAGGTGTGTTGCTGCAGTTGATCCCCAAGCACAAATAGCATAGGTGAGGTATGGATAAATAAGTGAGTGGTATAGTGTGAGAAGGGCATTTTGCGGCACGTAGTATCGTATCTTGGAGAGGATCCCAACCGTTTTGGATACTTTTTTGGCTATATGCTGGATATGGGTGCTGAAATTCAGGTTGTTGTCAAGGTATAAGCCTAGGAATTTTCCCCCATTATTTCTGGTAATTAGAGTGTTGTCAATCTTAATGTTAATTTGTGCATCTCCTGCTCTGCTACCAAACATAATATAGTAGGTTTTGTCAGTGTTAAGCGTAAGTTTATTGGCTGTCATCCAAGTCGATATTTTAATCAGCTCCTCATTCACAATGGTGTTGAGGGTGGCAAGATTAGGGTGAGAGATGACATAAGTCGTGTCATCAGCAAAGAGAATGGGTTTCAGGTGTTGGGATACGTTTGGAAGGTCATTGATGTATATGAGGAAGAGCAGGGGACCAAGGACACTTCCCTGCGGAACTCCAGTATCAAGTGGCCGTGTTGCTGATGCTGTGTCTTTAATGGTGACGTACTGATACCTATTAGTAATGTAAGATTTGAAATAAGCAAGCGCATGGCCTCTTATACCGTAGTGGTCAAGTTTGTGGAGTAGGATTTCGTGGTCTACTGTGTCAAAAGCTTTTCTTAGGTCAATAAAAATTCCTAGTGGATATTCCTTATTTTCCAATGCTGTGTAAAGCAGATCTAGCATTTTTATGATTGCATCATTAGTGCTTTTATTTTTCCTGAATCCAAACTGGCAGGGGTTGAGTATGTTTTGAGCCGTTATAAATGAATACAGTCTCCTGTGCACGAGTTTCTCAAAGATTTTGGATAGCAATGGTAAGTTAGATATTGGCCTATAGTTGTTTAAGTCTGTAGGGTCACCACCTTTATGTATTGGTGTAACCCTTGCCATCTTGAGTAGTTTCGGGAAGGTGCTAGTCTCTATTGACTTGTTAAAAAGTAATGAAATAGCATGCGAAAGGACATGGGCCGCTCGCTTGTACAGTAATGGTGGGACATGAGACAGATTCCCCGAGTTATTTTTAAGTGACTTTATGATCTCAATGACTTCCGTGGGCTCAGTTGGTGCAAGATAGAAGGAATTAGGGAAATTTCCATCTAGGTAGTCCCCGGCATGGGCATTGGTATGTGGGATTTTACTGGCGAGATTAGATCCTATGTTTGAGAAGAAGTCGTTTATCTTGTTAGCTGTGTCAGTGGGATGTAGTGGTGTTTCATTAGGTTTAGTTAGGACAATATTCTTGGTTTTTCTCAGTTTGTGGGTCCCTAGAATCTGAGAGAGTGTTTTCCAGGTCTTTTTTATATCTCCTCTAGTGTCTGTGAATCTACTGGAGTAGTATAGTTGTTTGGCTTTTTTTATTACTTTGGTGAGAGCTGATGAATAGTGTTTAAGAGTATCTTTGTGTATTAAGCCCTGTCTATATTGCTTTTCATATTGGTGTTTCTTGTCAATGGATTTCAGAATGGTGCTGGTTAGCCATGGGCAACCAAGCCGTTTGTTTGTGATCTGTTTTGTTTTTATAGGACAATGTTTGTTGTATAGTCTAAGTAATTTGTTAAGAAAAATGTCTGTCCAGTCATCAATACCATTGGCCTTGGAGAATTCTGTAGGCCAATCAACAGTCTCTAGGTCAGCTGTGAACTTCCTTACTGAGGCCTCGTCATGGAGTCTAAATGAGACTTTGTTGTATTCAAGTGGTGGTTTACTAATGTTTGTCAGGAGGAAGGTAGGGTAGTGGTCTGTAGTGCTATCTGTGATTATCCCTGATTTAAGGGGGGCTAGTATATTGGTCCATATGTGGTCTATTATGGTTGCACTTGTCTCAGTGAGCCTGGTTGGTTTAGTTATTGTTGGTATGAGAAGTGTGTTGTTCATATTGTTGATGAAATCAGTTACAGGCTGATCATCTAGTAAGCCAAGGTTGATGTTGAAGTCTCCAGCTAAGAGAAGGTGGTGCTTATTCATTTGTCTGTTTGTTATTAGTGACTTTAATTTCTCACTGAAATTTGGGATGTTTGTGTGAGGTATCCGGTAAATGGCACCGATTGTTATAGGCGTCTTAAGGTTTTTTACAGTAAAATTAGCAAAAATGTATTCCCCATATTCATCACTAAAGCAAGTGGTGCTAAGACAAGATAATTGGTTAGAGTAATAGATTGCAATACCACCCCCAACTTGGTTTGGTCTGCAGTTGTGAATTGCTGTGTATCCTGGTAGAGGGTAGATATCTATTGTGTCCTGCTTAAGCCAGGTCTCAGTAAGAATAATGCAGGAGAAGGGTGTCTTTAGTGATTCAAGGAGTGCTAGGAGGTCATCATAGTGTTTGCTTAAGGACCTGATGTTGTAGTTAAGTACTGATAGACTTTTAGCATTGTTTAGGATAGTGGTGGCTTGTGATGCTGTGTAATAAAGGCAGTTACTTTCCAATAGGTTTTGATTGGGTGTCAGATTATGGAGGTTTAGATCAGGGTCAACGTGATCAATCATCTTCTAGGTTTAAATTATGGTTATTTATATCCTGAGTTGTGTGTTGAGTTCTAGTACTGATATCTGTAGTGGTAGGAAGTTTGGACAAGTATATAGCTAGAGTATTTTGGTCATGTAGAGTATAGTCACTACTACACATAATGAAGTTGATGTTGTCTATGTGTTGTGCTGGAATGAACTAAAGTACAACTAGGTATAAACTAGTAATATAAAAATACAAATTAAAAATAGAACAAGACTCTCACTTGTAATTGCACTAAGGTCTAATAATGACTTTTATAGAGTCTATGTTTAATCTAATAGGTTTAATCTAATAATATAAAAATACAAATTAAAAATAGCGCTAGTCTCTCACTAGTAATTGCACTACGGTCTAATATAGTGAATTTGGTATTGACTATGTATTGAGCTAGAAAGAGCTAGAGTAAAACTGTGATTTAATCTAATAATATAATAAAAATAAAAATGGCAATGACTTGGTTATAATATGCTAGTAAGATGGTAGACAGGATGATATAAAAGTTGTAGTTGAAAATACTAGGTTAAAAAAGTATGGAATAAAAATGGTCAATAAAAGAAGTTTACAATAAGTTTGATCAATATAGTTTAAAGTAAAATTGGGCAATAATAGGGATTTAGAATAAAATTGGGCAATTGAGTATTTTTTAAAGTGAGGTAGAAATTGTTAGTTAGTTTATAAAAAAATAAGATGGAACAGTGATGTGGTAAGTTGTAAAAATGGAGATAGATTCTGTAGATATTTAATATAATTAAGACTATGAGGTAGAATGGTCGTTGAATACAACAATGTCAATTAAAAGTAGTTGGAGTATTAGAATTTTAGGGGGGCACAAATTTATGACAATATAACACTAACGGTGGACTATGGGTATTATCTGCACTTTACTCTGATTCTGTTAGTCCAGCCTCACTTAGGAATGTTTTAAGGTCATGTTCTGTGGAGATGAAGCTCTGTTGAGTTGAGCTCTTGTCATATCCCCAGCTGAGGACTCCTGAGACATGGCTGTCTTTGTTGTAGGTGAGGGTTAGATGGGGTCACTCCAAGAGGGGCAGAAGTACAAACATTGGAACCGGTGGAAGAGGCCTGAAGAGTCCCACTAGATCCAGGCAGAGCTGGGAAGGAAGCTTGGGACATTGTTGGAGGTGCCTGAGGAGGAGTCTTCGAATAATTGGATAGTTTCTTGGCTTCTAGAATTTTCTGTATTACCTTTTTCCTCTCCGGAGAGACAGGGGAATCAGCATGGTGTTTTCTATTGCAAAGTGCAAAGGACACACTTGGACATAGTTTTGTTTAGGCAATCTCGAAAAGAATGCTCACCAGAGCATATGCTGCAAATCAGTGATTGGCTACTGCATTTGTTGGTGGTATGGCCAAATGCATAACATTTAAAACATTGTGTAACACTGACAAACCGTTCAAGAGAGGTGTAGTGATACTGGTCCTGTGGGGAGCAGCAGCAGGATAATACTGCACCACCTCTAGGGGCCCTTAACAACAACAACAGTTTGGTGTGTGTCATGGGCACCAACACATGGTGTGTGATTCTCTCCTACTTTATCCATTTATCAGCGATGCAGATTACATGGTGAGTTTAAATATGTGGCCTGTAGTTATAACTTTTCTCTTGACATATGCAAGACATCACCATCCCTGTAGAAGCCATTATTAGATGTACTAGTCATTATATTTTGTTGTTGCAGAAGTACTATGAAGATTCTATGTTCAATAAAGCCTAGAGATAAGGCCTGTGTTTCTATCACAACAATTTATTGAACATAGAATCCTGGGCTACCTGGTGGTGATCCTGCGCTAGACTACATCACAACATGGAGCGTTTACTGAAACCTGAGAGGCTAGACTGTGACCCCAGCTTATCAACGGCTGCTCAGGAATGGAAGCACTGGTTTAAGACTTTCGAAAACTTCTTGGGAGCCCTTCCTAAAGAAGATCTAGATAAACTAAGTCTGCTCATCAATTTTGTGTCACCTAAGATATATGAGGCTATTTCTGAGTGTAATACCTACGAAGATGCTATCAAAACCCTCAAGTCTCAGTATATTAAACCTACAAATGAAATCTTTGCACGCTATCGCCTTGCAACTCGCCGCCAGCAGATTGATGAGTCCTTAGAGGAATACTTTCAAGCACTGAAAATTTTAGGTAAGGACTGTCACTTCCAAGCAGTGACAGCTGCTCAGTATTGTGAAGAGTCCATCAGGGATGCTTTTATCAGTGGCCTGCAATCACCAATAATAAGGCAGCGTTTATTGGAGAATAAAACTCTCGACTTAGCCGCTGCCTTTGACCAGGCAAGAGCTCTAGATTCAGCCCAGAAGAATTCTGAAGTATACAGTACCACTCAGCCTTCTCGAGTGGTAAGTGCTGCAATTCCTGACCAAGACTCTTGCAATGAAGTTACTGTGGAACCTGCCTCAGTGACAGCAGCAGCAGGTACGGTGTGTTTCTTTTGTGGTTTTTCAAGACATCCACGTCCAAAGTGTCCTGCTCGTGAAGCAATGTGCCATAAATGCCACAAGAAAGGTCACTTTGCTAAAGTATGTCGTGCTAATGCATCAACAAGAGCTAGTGCCTCCACACATTCCAGTGATCATGCGACTCTAGCAACAGTGACTTCTGCGGCTACTCCAAATTCACTGTCAAAGGCAGTTGTGAAAGTATTCATCAAAGGAACAGAAGTAGATGGTCTTATTGATAGTGGCAGCTCAGAGAGTTTCATCAACCTTGACTTAGTTAAACGGCTCTCCTTGACTCTACATCACTCATCAGGTACCGTTTCCATGGCATCAACATCTCTCTCTATTCAGACCTTAGGGTTTTGTAAGGTAAATCTCAGAGTTAATGGAAAGGATTATCAAGATGTACATTTAGCTATTCTGCCACAACTGTGCTCTGATGTTATCCTTGGTCAGGACTTTCAGAAGCTGCATGGTAGTGTCACCTTAACATATGGAGGTGAACTGCCTCCTCTTGTTGTCTGTGGACTTAGCACTTTAAGGGTAGACCCACCAAAGCTGTTTGCAAATCTTACCGCGGATTGCCATCCTATATCAGCTAAGTCACGCCGCTATTCTTATGAGGATCGGATGTTCATTGAGAAAGAAACTCAGAGGCTGCTGAAGGAGGGTATTATAGAACCGAGTGATTCCCCTTGGCGTGCACAGGTTGTTGTTGTTAAAGATGGTTATAGGAAACGGAGACTGGCTATCGATTACTCTGAGACAATCAACAAATTTACACTTCTTGATGGGTACCCTCTACCTCGAATTGACGATACAGTGAACAAAATTGCTCAGTACTACGTGTTTAGCACAATTGATCTGCAGAGTGCCTATCATCAAGTCCCTATAAGGAATGAAGATAAACCATACACAGCGTTTCAGGCTAGTGATGGCCTGTATCAGTTTACCAGAGTCCCTTTTGGAGTCACCAATGGGGTAGCCTGCTTCCAACGAATTATGGATTCACTCATTCAGGAAGAGCAACTCATGGGAACTTACGCGTATTTAGATAATGTTACCATTTGTGGCAAGACCCAGGAGGAACATGATGCAAACCTTGATAAGTTTTTGGAAGCCGCCAAGAAGAAAAATATCAGTTACAATGAGGAAAAGTGCACTTTTTCAACTAAAAGGCTTAGCATCCTTGGTTATGTAGTGGAAGGAGGTTCAATATTCCCAGACCCTGAACGACTACGACCTCTACGGGAACTTCCAATGCCTCAAGACAAAAAGTCACTCCGAAGAACTCTTGGTCTCTTTGCTTATTACTCACAATGGATCTACAACTATTCAAGTAAAGTCCGCCCATTGAGTGCTACCACATTTCCTGTGACAAAGGAAGCAGAAGCCGCTTTCCATACTCTCAAACAGGACATTGAAAACTCAGTAGTTCAAGCCATTGATGAGTCCCTACCATTCGAAGTGGAAACGGATGCATCTGACATTGCCATTGCTGCAGTCTTATCTCAGGCAGGACGACCAGTAGCCTTCTTTTCGAGAACTTTTCAAGGATCAGAGAAATGTTATGCTGCTGTAGAAAAGGAAGCCCAGGCCATCATAGAAGCAGTTCGCCACTGGAGGCATTATTTAACTGGTAGACATTTCACCATAAGGACTGACCAACGGTCCGTGATGTATATGTTCGACAAGAGGCACAAAAGTAGGATAAAGAATGACAAGATATTACGCTGGAGGATGGAACTATCGTGTTATGACTTTGATATTCTGTACCGACCGGGTCAAGAGAACATCTCACCTGATGCATTCTCTAGGTCCCACTGTGGAGCAGCATGTCATGATTTGCAATCACTCTCAGCTCTCCACAAGGCTTTGTGTCACCCAGGAGTTACACGCCTGTACCATTTTGTCAAATCAAAGAACATGCCCTACTCAGTGGAAGATGTGCGACAAGTGATCAGAGCATGCAGAGTATGTGCAGAGTGCAAGCCAAACTTTCATCAGCCAGAGAAGACTCATCTCATAAAATCCACCCAGCCTTTCGAAAGATTGAATATAGATTTCAAAGGACCTCTACCAAGCACAAATCAGAATAGGTATTTCCTTAACATAGTAGATGAATATTCAAGGTTTCCCTTTGTATTCCCCTGTGCAAATATGGCTGCTTCAACTGTTATTAGTTGTCTTTCACAGTTGTTCTCTATTTTTGGTATGCCAGCTTATATCCATTCAGACAGGGGATCCTCGTTCATGAGTAACGAACTTCAGGAGTTTTTGGCTAGCAAAGGTATTGCCTGCAGCAGAACAACAAGCTACAACCCTCAAGGCAATGGTCAAGTGGAGCGGTTCAATGGTACTATATGGAAGGCAGTTACAATGACATTAAAGTCGCGCAATCTACCTGTTCAACACTGGCAAACTGTCCTACCTGATGCTCTTCACTCTATTAGATCACTGCTGTGCACAGCTACTAATGCAACCCCTCATGAAAGACTCCTCAACTATTCACGTCGTTCCTCTACGGGAGCCTCCGTGCCCACTTGGTTATGTCATCCTGGACCCGTTCTCCTGAAGAGTCACCGTAGGATGAACAAGACGGATCCTTTAGTGGAAGAGGTAGAGCTCCTGCAAGCTAATCCACATTACGCCCACATTCGCTACCAAAATGGTGAAGAGACTACAGTATCTACAAGACATTTAGCCCCAGTTGAAATCCCTATTAGTGTGGAATCTCAAGATACACCAATAGATGTGAAAGATGCTTCGTTTTCTCCTGGAAAGCCCCTTGAGACTACCCCTATGGAAATAGAGGATTCTGCTCCAGCAGTTAATCAAACCCCGCTGGAAAATATCGAACCTGGTGAAGAGGCTCAAGGGCTACGAAGGTCGGGACGTGTACGTCGCCCACCTAACAGTTTGGGAGATTACTGTCTCTGATATTTTAGAAGGGGGAGATTGTAGTGATACTGGTCCTGTGGGGAGCAGCAGCAGGATAATACTGCACCACCTCTAGGGGCCCTTAACAACAACAACAGTTTGGTGTGTGTCATGGGCACCAACACATGGTGTGTGATTCTCTCCTACTTTATCCATTTATCAGCGATGCAGATTACATGGTGAGTTTAAATATGTGGCCTGTAGTTATAACTTTTCTCTTGACATATGCAAGACATCACCATCCCTGTAGAAGCCATTATTAGATGTACTAGTCATTATATTTTGTTGTTGCAGAAGTACTATGAAGATTCTATGTTCAATAAAGCCTAGAGATAAGGCCTGTGTTTCTATCACAACACAAAGGCGAGATCCTCTGACATTATCACTCCCAGGTCTTTCACATTACTTTTTCGCTCTATTGTATGGTTAGAATTTGTTGTATACCCTGATACAGTTTTAATTTTTTCAAGTTTTCCATATCTGAGTAGTTGATATTTCTCCTCGTTGAACTTCATATTCTTTTGAGTGACCCATTTGAAGATTTGGTTGATGTCCGCTTGGAGTCTTGCGAACTCCAAGCTATGGCTTACATCTCTGTCTATGTCAGATATGAGGATGAGGAATAGGATGGGAGCGAGTACTGTGCCTTGTGGAACAGAGCTTTTTGCCGTGGCTGCCTGGGACTTGACTCTGTTTACTATTACGCTTTCTGTTTTATTTGTCAGGAAGTTGTAGTTCCATCTACCAACTTTTCCTGTTATTCCTTTATCACGCATTTTGTACACTATTACACCATGGTCACACTTGTCGAAAGCTTTTGCAAAGTCTTTGTATACAACATCCGTATTTTGTTTATCCTCTACAGCATCCAGGACTTTGTCATAATGGTCCAGTAGCTGGGACAGGCAGGAGCGACCTGCTTAAAACCCATGTTGCCCTGGGTTGTGTAAATAATGGGTATCTAGGTAGTTGGCGATCTTGCTTCTTAGAACTCTTTCAAAGATTTTTATGATATGGGATGTTAGTGCTATCAGTCTGTAGTTCTTTGCATTTGCTTTACTGCCTCCTTTGTAGAGTGGGGCTATGTCTGTTGTTTTTAGTGAGTGTGGGATGACCCCTGTGTCCATGCTTCCTCTCAACAGAATGCTGAATGCACGTGACAGAGGCTTCTTGTAGTTCTTGATGAGCGAGGAGTTTCATGCGGAGTTCATCATTTAATGCCTTGTCAAAGTCTTGTGGTGTTAGGATAATATCAGAGATTTTTGAGGTGATCAAATTTTGGGTCTTGTTCATAAAGAATTCATTTGGATTGTCGACCCTTAGTCTGGGTAACGGCTCGCTGAACACTGAGTCATATTGGGACTTTAGTGTCTCACTCATTTCTTGGCTACCATCTGTGTATCTCCCATCTCAGCTAAGCAAGGGCCCAATACTGGATGTTGTTTTTCCCTTAGATTTAGCATAAGAGAAGAAGTATTTTTTTTCTCAATTTCTTTTATGGCTTGTAGTTCTTCCTGCGATTCTTGTCTCCTGTAAGATTCATTCAGCTTAAGTTCGATTTTTGCTATTTCATTGACCATTGCCTCCCTCCGTATTTCAGATATATTGGCCCCACTCAGAAGCTGTGTTTCTTCGCCTTCATCTGTATAGGGACCATCTCTCTCTTTCTAGTTTACATCTTCTCTTTCTTTTTCTTAATGGAATGTGCCTTGAGCAGATCTCAAGAACCACAGCGTTTATTTTTTCTAGGCAGAGTTTCG
>NW_027195797.1:125000-133452 GCF_038502225.1 Cherax quadricarinatus
TAAAGAACTAAAGAACATTTTGGGATTGACAACAGAGACCGCTACCTCAGCCACAAATAAGGGGACTGTAGGGAAAGAAGGAGCAAAACTGCATGTAGAAGCTCTATCAGTGGAGACTGTAGTAAATGAAAGAGCTAAGCTATATGTGGAGGCCCTAAAAGACCACAACAGAGCCCAGGGAAAGCCGAGAAGGGAAAATGACAGGCCACTGAGCCCATGTACAGTAGCTAGTGAAACTGAAGAAAGGAAAGCTGCAATGGAGGAAATCAAATTGAATGAGGGGATACACAGGGATATGCAGTGGGAGAATGAAAGGGTGAGGTCAGTCTTTGTGTATGGGCTACAGGAAGTTGAAGGGGAAACATATGAAGCAAGAAAACAAGGGGAAAAAAAAGCAATTGAAAGCATCATGAAAGTAATCGGAGAAGACGACATGACCCAGCTGGAAAATTTTCGGAGAATAGGGGGGTTTGTAAAAAAAAGAACCCGGCCAGTGAAAGTGACCTTCAAGGCAGAATCGACTCGGAACAGGATACTGCAGGAGAAAGCACGATTAAGGGACATGCCGGCATACAGGAAGGTGTATCTCGACCGCGACAGAACACAAGACGAAAGGCGGAAACTGAGAGAGATGGTACAAAGGCGAAAGGAGGAAAGAGAGGGGATGGAGAAGACAGACAGGAGATCCCAGACACAGGAAGAAGATCAAATACAACCTCCCTCACAGCTTCCTATAGAAGCCTCCCAACCAGGTCAACCCCAGTGCAGCCAAACACTCTAAACCAAAACACCCATGCCATATCCAATGCCCCCACCCACTACATTACAAACTCCACCCCCACAGCAACCACCCATAGTTCCTTATCAGGTCTCCCACTTCCCCAACCCCAATACACCTCCCAGACCACAGTCTTAGAAAAGAAGTTGAAGGTATGGTATACAAATGCAGATGGAATAACAAATAAGTATGAGGAGTGGCACGAAAGAATCAAGGAGACATCCCCAGACATAATAGCACTCACAGAAACAAAACTCACCAGAATAATAACAGATTCAATCTTTCCACCCGGATATCAAATCTTCAGGAAAGACAGAGGGAGGAGAGGGGGAGGAGGAGTTGCACTGCTCATTAAAAGCCAGTGGGGTTTTGAGAAAATGGAAGGAATGGATGGCACGGGTGAAAGGGACTACTTAGTAGGAACAATCCAGTCTGAGGGACATAAGGTGATAATTGCAGTAATGTACAACCCACCACAGAACTGCAGGAGACCAAGAGAAGAATACGATGAGAGCAACAGAGCCATGGTCGACACACTAGCCGAGGTGGCCAGGAGAGCACACGTGGGGGGAGCAAAGTTACTAGTTATGGGTGATTTCAATCACAAGGAGATTGACTGGGAAAACCTGGAGCCCCATGGGGGTTCCGAAACATGGAGAGCCAAGATGATGGATGTAGTACTGGAAAACCTCATGCATCAACATGTTAGAGACACTACCAGAGAGAGAGGAGAAGATGAACCAGCAAGACTGGACCTTGTATTCACCTTGAGTAGTTCAGACATCGAGGATATCTTGTATGAAAGGCCCCTGGGAGCTAGTGATCATGTGGTTCTGTGCTTCGACTACATAGTTGAGCTCCAAGTGGAGAGAGTAGCAGGAATAGGGTGGGAAAAACCAAACTACAAAAGGGGGAACTACTCAGGCATGAGGAACTTCCTTCAAAACATTCAGTGGGAGAGGGAACTGACAGGAAAACCAGTACAAGAAATGATGGACTATGTGGCAACAAAATGCAAGGAGGCAGAGGAGAGGTTTGTTCCCAAGGGAAACAGAAATAATGGGAAGAACAGAACGAGTCCTTGGTTCACCCAAAGGTGTAGGGAGGCAAAAACTAGGTGTACTAGAGAATGGAAAAGGTACAGAAGACAGAGAACTCAGGAAAATAAAGAGATTAGCCGAAGAGCCAGAAATGAATATGCACAGATAAGAAGGGAGGCTCAGCGACAATATGAAAATGACATAGCATCGAAAGTCAAGACTGACCCGAAGCTGTTGTACAGCCACATCAGGAGGAAAACAACAGTCAAGGACCAGGTAATCAGACTGAGGAAGGGTGATGGGGAATTCACAAGAAACGACCGAGAGGTATGTCAGGAGCTCAACACGAGATTTAAAGAAGTATTTACAGTGGAAACCAGTAGGACTCCAGGAAATCAGAACAGGGGGGTACACCAGCAAGTGCTGGATGAGGTACATATAACCAAGGAGGAAGTGAAGAAGCTGCTATGCGAACTTGACACCTCAAAGGCGGTGGGACCAGACAACATCTCTCCGTGGGTCCTTAAAGAGGGAGCAGAGATATTGTGTGTGCCATTAACAAAGATCTTCAACACATCATTTGAAACTGGGCAACTCCCTGAGGTATGGAAGATGGCAAATGTAGTCCCAATTTTTAAAAAGGGAGACAGACATGAGGCACTAAACTACAGACCTGTATCACTAACGTGTATAGTATGCAAGGTCATGGAGAAGATCATCAGGAGGAGAGTGGTGGAGCACCTGGAAAGAAACAAGTGTATAATTGACAACCAGCATGGTTTCAGGGAAGGAAAATCCTGTGTCACAAACCTACTAGAGTTTTATGACAAGGTGACAGAAGTAAGACAAGAGAGAGAGGGGTGGATCGACTGCATTTTTTTGGACTGCAAAAAGGCCTTCGACACAGTTCCTCACAAGAGGTTACTGAAAAAGCTAGAAGATCAGGCACACATAACAGGAAAGGCACTGCAATGGATCAGAGAATACCTGACAGGGAGGCAACAACGAGTCATGGTACGTGACGAGGTGTCAGAGTGGGCGCTTGTGACAAGCGGGGTTCCACAGGGGTCAGTCCTAGGACCTGTGCTGTTCTTGGTATATGTGAACGACATAACGGAAGGGATAGACTCAGAAGTGTCCTTGTTTGCAGATGATGTGAAGTTAATGAGAAGAATCAAATCGGATGAGGATCAGGCAGGACTACAAAGAGACCTGGACAGGCTACAAGCCTGGTCCAGCAACTGGCTCCTTGAGTTTAACCCTGCCAAATGCAAAGTCATGAAGATTGGGGAAGGGCAAAGAAGACCGCAGACACAATATAGTTTAGATGGCCAAAGACTGCAAACCTCACTCAAGGAAAAAGATCTGGGGGTGAGTATAACACCGAGCATATCTCCTGAGGCGCACATAAATCAGATAACTGCTGCAGCATACGGGCGCCTGGCAAACCTACGGATAGCGTTCCGATACCTCAGTAAGGAGTCGTTCAAGACACTGTATACCATTTACGTCAGGCCCATACTGGAGTATGCAGCACCAGTTTGGAATCCACACCTAGTCAAGCACGTCAAGAAATTAGAGAAAGTGCAAAGGTTTGCAACAAGACTAGTCCCAGAGCTACGGGGATTGTCCTACGAAGAAAGGTTGAGGGAAATCGGCCTGACGACACTGGAGGCCAGGAGGGTCAGGGGAGACATGATAACGACATATAAAATACTGCGCGGAATAGACAAGGTGGACAAAGACAGGATGTTCCAGAGATGGGACACAGACACAAGAGGTCACAATTGGAAGTTGAAGACTCAGATGAATCAAAGGGATGTTAGGAAGTATTTCTTCAGTCATAGAGTAGTCAAGTCGTGGAATAGTCTAGAAAGTGAAGTAGTGGAGGCGGGAACCATACATAGTTTTAAGGCGAGGTATGATAAAGCTCATGGAGCAGGGAGAGAGAGGACCTAGTAGCAATCAGTGAAGAGGCGGGGCCAGGAGCTATGACTCGACCCCTGCAACCACAAATAGGTGAGTACAAATAGGTGAGTACAAAGAATTGTATATAATACCGACAGGATGAAATGACACATGCACAACACCCGGGCATCCCCACCGTAGACGTTTCGCCATCCAGCCAGCCACTGGATGGCGAAACGTCCACAACAAAGACAACCAGACGCCGCACATGTGTCTAATTTCATCAGTAGATGTAGTAGAAGAAGAAGAGGTAGTAGTAGTGGTAGTGGTAGAAGTGGGAAATAAGGAAGACGAGCCAGTCAAATACAAAGGAAGGGGAGCACTGCAAGAGAGCTAGAAACCCACAGAGGGAGAGCAAGCGCACCGAGGTGCGTGAAAGGGGAAGTGGTGAAATAAAATAAAGAAGGAACAGAAACACGAGACAGGAGAGAGAAAGACAACCCAGAGGAGAAAAGGAGAGAGGAAAGGGGAAGAGGAAGAAGAAAAAGAAGAAGAAGAAAAAATGAGGATTCAGGTTAAGTCACGGGTGTTCTGAAGTTTGGAGCATTTTACAATGTAGTGGGAGAGGAAGGCATCTACAGAGACGAAGCCAGGGCTAAGGTTCATACAAGGAAAGTTGTGTATAAGAGAGGATTCAACTAAACGGCGACTGTTCGAGTTGGAAGTAGGGAAGACAGTTTTAGCAGAAGACCAGTCAATAGGATGGCTATGATCTCTGACGTGACAGAAAAGAGCATTGTTAGTGTCGGCAAGCCTAACACTATTTTTGTGCTCCCTAAGTCTGTCAGAAAGAGATCGACCAGTTTCTCCAAAGTATTGAAGAGGACAGGAGGAGCAAGAAATAGAGTAGACACCAGGAACATCTGTAGAGGGAGGAGAGGTATGAACGAGATTAGTGCGAAGAGTGTTAGTCTGGCGGAAGGTAAGCTTGATGTCTAAGGGACGGAGAGAATTGTTGAGATTAGAAAGACCGGAAATGTAGGGAAGGCAGAGGATAGAAGAGTTCCCATGAGTAGAGAGTTTGGGAGAGAAGAAATTGCGTTTAGCACGTGAGAGGGCAGAGTCTATGAAATGGGAAGGGTAGCCAAGACGGGAGAACGAATTATAAAGAGTGGAAATTTCTGCTGGAAGGAACTGAGGATCACAGATGCGGAGGGCACGGAGAAAGAGGGAGATAAGAACACTTTTCTTGACAGGGGAAGCATGATAGGAAAAGTAGTGAATGTACATGCCACTGTGCATAGGTTTACGGTAAACGGAAAAGGAAAAACCTGTATCTGAGCGGTGGACATGGACATCAAGGAAAGGAAGTAAGGAATTAGATTCCCATTCAGCTTTAAACTTAATGGAAGGGGCAAGATTGTTAAGAGCTTCAAGAAAAGGTTGGAAGAGACTGGAGTCATGAGGCCACAGAGCAAAGATGTCATCCACATAGCGGAGCCAGAGTGAAGGTTGCACATCGAGGGTAGGAAGAAGAACAGTCTCGAAGTATTCCATGTAAAGATTAGCAAGGACAGGAGAGAGAGGAGAGCCCATAGCGACACCGAAGGTTTGGGAATAATATTTCCCTTGGAAGGAAAAGGAGTTAGAGTCCACACAGAGGCGGATCAGATCAAGAAAGACATCAGTGGGGATAGGGAGATGAAGAAACCCTTCATGGGCCTTCTCTCTAAGGAAATCAAGGACATCATCAAGAGGGACATTGGTGAAGAGGGACTCAACGTCAAGACTAAGCATCTTACAGGTTGGGAGAGAGCGAACCCGTTCAATGAAGTCTTGAGAGTGACGGAGGTGGGCAGGAGAAAAAGTACCAAGAAAGGGAGTGAGGGTTTTGGCCAGCCAAGAAGCAAGAGAATAAGAGACAGAACCTCTAGAGGATATGATAGGACGAAGAGGAATATCAGGTTTATGAGTTTTGGGAAGGCCATAGAAATAGGGAAGAGAGGGACAGATGACACGAAACCGTTGAACAAGGTCAAAGTCAGGAGGACAGAGGTCGGAGAGAGTCCTTAGTTTTTGTTGAAAGTTCTCTTGATGCGATCAAGAGGGTTGTCTTTCTCTCTCCTGTCTCGTGTTTCTGTTCCTTCTTTATTTTATTTCACCACTTCCCCTTTCACGCACCTCGGTGCGCTTGCTCTCCCTCTGTGGGTTTCTAGCTCTCTTGCAGTGCTCCCCTTCCTTTGTATTTGACTGGCTCGTCTTCCTTATTTCCCACTTCTACCACTACCACTACTACTACCTCTTCTTCTTCTACTACATCTACTGATGAAATTAGACACATGTGCGGCGTCTGGTTGTCTTTGTTGTGGACGTTTCGCCATCCAGTGGCTGGCTGGATGGCGAAACGTCTACGGTGGGGATGCCCGGGTGTTGTGCATGTGTCATTTCATCCTGTCGGTATTATATACAATTCTTGTACTACTACTACTACTACTACTACTACTACTACTACCTCCACCTCTTCCTGCCTATATATAGCCGTCCTGCTCCTCCTCTGTTAGTGTGACTTTGTCAATGGTCCAAGTCGGACCGAAACGTCGTCGTAAGCTTCTGTCTTTTATGTGCGGGTTATTTGTGTAGCTTCCTCAGGCTGGTCACGGCATCGAAGAAGATATTTATAGCATGCACTGTGCTGCGGTGGGACCTGAAGCCGAACTGCCTTTCAGAGAATAGGTGGTTGAACTTTGTGTAGTAATTCAACCTGTTAGAAATTATTCTCTCGAAGACTTTGCCCGTGACTTCGAGTAGGACGATGGGTCTGTAGTTCTCGGGGTTGCGGTTGTCCTTGTTGGGTTTGGCGATGATCATCCTTGCCGTCTTGAATGCCACTGGCAAATGACCTGATGCCAAGATGGCATTGAATATATTCACTAGTGACATCTTGCAGTTGTGGGGAAGGTACTTTAATTGTTTAGCTGTTATGCCTAATGGGCCAAGTGCTGTTTCTCATTCGCCCAATGACTTGGGACACTTCCCTGAAAGTAATTGGTCTGGTTAGAGGGTGTTCGTTTACGAGAGATGATGTGTCAATTGATGGTATAGGATGGAAGTTTTCCAGGTTTTCGTCTCGCCATTGGTTGACCCACTAGTAGTGATTATTGTTAAATCTTCTATTGTCGTTGTGTGAAAGAATGTTCTCCCATACTTCACCCATCAGCTTGGCTTGGTCTTGCGGGTCTTCGAGCAGCGTAGTCACTTTCTCACCGTCTTCGTCGGTGAAGGAGTGTGTAAGCTGTTGACTGGGAGTGTTTGGCACCTAGGAGTCTACGGATCTTGCTCCAGAATTTGTCTAGATGGAGTTTATACCGGTTTGCTTGGCGCACCAGATATTCCGAAAAATCTCTTTTATGTTGGGTTATTAGGGTGATTTGCTCTCTCCTCATTCTTAGTAGAACTTCCCAGGTGGGTTGCCCAGTGTGGAAGTGTCTACTGCACTCAGATTGGTCGGTGTTCATTCTGTCCTTGATTTCCATGGTTGGTTTGTATTGTTGGTAGATCTTGAAAGTTGTTCGTACATAGCATGTCTGTGTGGCCTCATTGTTTCTGGCATGGAGGGAGGAAACTGCCCCATCTATTGCAATGGAGGGATGGTCGTCAAGAGAAATAGTTTGGTCGTTTCCTAAGAAGGCCCTGAATGGGTCAAATCCTAGTATCTTCAGGTTGGGTCTGGTGCATTTATTTTTCCTATCTCTTCAATATCTTTCACCCCTGTGTTATGATGATCAAACTAAATGTAAATTATGTGATCAGGCATATGGTCACTCTCTTGAACACTATGTGCTTAATTGTCCACTTATTGAGGAATACAGAGACAGACAGTATAATAACCTATGTGACATGTCAAGATATCTTATTAATGAAAATAAGATACCAGATATACTAAGCAAATTTCCTAAATTTGCTTGTAACAGATAAGTGAACTATAGATATGTAGATATAAATCCATATGTATTCCTGTTAACCCTTTGGGGCCTAGTTCCTAGGCCTTTTGTGTATCCATATGCTCTCGCGCTACCGTCCACAGGATGGATATGGGGTGCACAATAAACTAGCCACTTCGGTGGCAAAATCATCAATCACCCCTGTATGGACATCAGTGTTTCCACCAGGTTTTGCTGATGGTGTGTCGACACCATTCCCTGAGGCATCATCTCATTTTGATCCATCACAAGCAGTATCTCTGTTTGCAACCTCTCTGGACTGAATAAGGTTGTCTTCAGTGTCATCCAGGACAACACTAGTACTCTCACGAGCGCTATCTTCTAAGACATCCCTAGGACCCTCTAGAGCACTTTCCTCCAGGACAACACTAGCACCCTCAGAACTGTCCTCCAGGACAGCACTAGCATCCTCAGGAGCACTTTCCTCCAGGACAACACTAGCACCCTCAGCACTGTCCTCCAGAACAGCACTAACGCCCTCAGCAGCGCATTCCTCCAGGACAACACTAGCACCCTCAGCACTGTCCTCCAGAACAGCACTAACGCCCTCAGCAGCGCATTCCTCCAGGACAACAATAGCACCCTCAGCACTGTCCCTCAGGACAGCACTAGAAACCTCAGGAGCACTTTCCTCCAGGACAACACTAGTACCCTCACGAGTGCTATCTTCTAAGACATCACTAGCACCCTCTGGAGCACTTTCCTCCAGGACAACACTAGCACCA
>NW_027195798.1:0-5000 GCF_038502225.1 Cherax quadricarinatus
CATCATCATCATCTCTCTCTCTCTCTCTCTCTCTCTCTCTCTCTCTCTCTCTCTCTCTCTCTCTCTCTCTCTCTCTCTCTCTCTCTTTATTACACTTTCTACAATATCTCTTTATTCTCTCTACACTGTTATCTCTCCCTCTTTCCATCTTCTCTCTTTACATCGTTATATCTCTCCTCTCACTCTTTAATTCAGTAGTATCTCCATATATATATATATCTTTCTGTACTACGGTATATCTCTCAACTCATATCTATCTCTTCTTTCTACTGAAACCTGGCCGTTGTCTAAGAGAGAGAGAGAGAGAGAGAGAGATCTTTCTGTACTACGGTATATCTCTCAACTCATATCTATCTGTTCTTTCTACTGAAACCTGGCCGTTGTCTAAGAGAGAGAGAGAGAGAGAGAGAGAGAGAGAGAGAGAGAGAGAGAGAGAGAGAGAGAGAGAGAGAGAGAGAGAGAGAGAGAGAGAGAGAGAGAGAGAGAGAGAGAGAGAGAGAGAGAGAGAGAGAGAGAAAGAGAGAGAGAGAGAGAGATAGAGAGGCACTGTGAAGTCTCACCCTGCATAGAGCTCTGATAAAGCTCTATAAAGAGTGAAACGTTGCTCTGTGGATTACGACTAAGTCTTCAACAATGTTGTGGCAACACTGTAAACACCATCTCAATATACATCTTAACTATACACATTTAAGTATTAATACAACTTTTTCCATATACACACGTGCATATACACACGTGCATATACACACGTGCATATACACACGTGCATATACATACGTGCATATACACACGTGCATATACACACGTGCATATACACACGTGCATATACACACGTGCATATACACACGTGCATATACACACGTGCATATACACACGTGCATATACACACGTGCATATACACACGTGCATATACACACGTGCATATACACACGTGCATATACACACGTGCATATACACACGTGCATATACACACGTGCATATACACACGTGCATATACACACGTTCATATACATTCATGCATGCATTCACTTAGTTTAAATATAAATATTAATATACACTTAAATAACAAGACAAATTTAAGTCATCTGATGAACAAATGGAACAAATAATACAATGAAATACAACATAAAATACATTTGGTGTATTGATCATAAGAGCATAAAAACAGAGCACTGCAGAAGGCCTACAGGTCCATTCTAACACATTCCCAAGTGTACATACACAGAGAGATGTGTATCTCTCAGTGTATACATAACGACAGTTTATTAATCCCTAAGTTAAGTGTTAAAGTATTCTTGATTTGTGGTGAACAGATGACATTCAACCTTAATGACCTTGTAGTAGTTTTTAAAGCTAATATACCAACAAACTATATATATATATATATATATATATATATATATATATATATATATATATATATATATATATATATATATATATATATATATATATATATATATATATGTATATACTTATGAAACGGAATTGTCCTATGTGCTTCTTAAATCTGAATCTGAGACGATCTAAGGCTGCTGGTCTCTGCGTGTAGGATCAGCACTCTGCTCACTTGCAGCACACGGACACTAGAACCTGAAGAACATAAGTCACAATACCGTGGCTGGAACAATTCTCCACCGGTCTTTTCTCTAAACTATCTCTCGTCTAGTCTTTACAGATCACACCTGCCAGAATCAGAACTTATAACCAACATTCCACAAAGAAGCGTCCCCCCATTTCCTATTTAAAATTCAAGCACTGCTTCTCTCAATACATTGTTAAATGCTCTGGTCATCAGAACACACGTGTTTTGACCTAAAATACATGCACTGACTCTTTCAGTACATTGTTAAGGCTCTAGTATTCAGAGCACACTTGATCTGACCTGACCTCTGCCTTCTCCTCAACTCACATGACCTCCACTGTCTCCTAGCATCACCTAATCTAGATTGCTCCTCTTTTGTATTTCAATCGTTACCTAAGGATAGTCCAGGACAAACCGAAACCTCTTTTGAACATTTGTCTCCAAGTTAAAGGTTAGTTATGAATTGTTGCTGCCATCAGAATGTGTCACAGTCGAGAATCAGGGTAGGCATACAGAGGCCTGGGCTGCATACAGAGGCCTGGGCTGCATACAGAGGCCTGGGCTGCATACAGAGGCCTGGGCTGCATACAGAAGCCTGGGCTGCATACAGAGGCCTAGGCTGCGCTACTCCATCCCAGGGAATAACATTTTTCAGTAACGTGAAAATTACGACCAAAAATATTGTAACTGATAACGAAGAGTCACAGACACAAGGAGAATCATAAACACAAGGAGAATCATAAACACAAGGAGAATCATAAACACAAGGAGAATCATAAACACAAGGAGAATCAAACACAAGAAGAATCATAAACACAAGGAGAATGAAACACAAAAAGAATCGTAAACACAAGAACCATAAAGACACTTGCAGAATAAAAAAGAATAGGATCAGAGAAACGTAAAGCATCGAACTATGTAATATACGGAGGCTGAGTGTTTATGGGAGAGTGTAAGTCTGGGGTCAGGAAGTTCCTTGTGAAGTGTCTTAATCAAATTTCAACCACAGCGGAATATATTTAAATAAAAGTGAGAGATTGTCATGTGAATAACGCCAGAGTTGAGGTTGTGATAACATCATGGTCAGTGTGAAGGTTGTGATAACATCATGGTCAGTGTGAAGGTTGTGATAACATCATGGTCAGTGTGAAGGTTGTGATAACATCATGGTCAGTGTGAAGGTTGTGATAACATCATGGTCAGTGTGAAGGTTGTGATAACATCATGATCAGTGTGAAGGTTGTGATAACATCATGGTCAGTGTGGAGGCTGTGATAACATCATGGTTAGTGTGGAGGCTGTGATAACATCATGGTCAGTGTGGAGGCTGTGATAACATCATGGTCAGTGTGGAGGCTGTGATAACATCATGGTCAGTGTGGAGGTTGTGATAACATCATGGTCAGTGTGGAGGTTGTGATAACATCATGGTCAGTGTGAAGGTTGTGATAACATCATGGTCAGTGTGAAGGTTGTGATAACATCATGGTCAGTGTGAAGGTTGTGATAACATCATGGTCAGTGTGGAGGTTGTGATAACATCATGGTCAGTGTGGAGGTTGTGATAACATCATGGTCAGTGTGAAGGTTGTGATAACATCATGGTCAGTGTGAAGGTTGTGATAACATCATGGTCAGTGTGAAGGTTGTGATAACATCATGGTCAGTGTGAAGGTTGTGATAACATCATGGTCAGTGTGAAGGTTGTGATAACATCATGGTCAGTGTGGAGGTTGTGATAACATCATGGTCAGTGTGAAGGTTGTGATAACATCATGGTCAGTGTGAAGGTTGTGATAACATCATGGTCAGTGTGAAGGTTGTGATAACATCATGATCAGTGTGAAGGTTGTGATAACATCATGGTCAGTGTGGAGGCTGTGATAACATCATGGTCAGTGTGGAGGCTGTGATAACATCATGGTCAGTGTGGAGGCTGTGATAACATCATGGTCAGTGTGGAGGCTGTGATAACATCATGGTCAGTGTGGAGGTTGTGATAACATCATGGTCAGTGTGGAGGTTGTGATAACATCATGGTCAGTGTGGAGGTTGTGATAACATCATGGTCAGTGTGGAGGTTGTGATAACATCATGGTCAGTGTGGAGGTTGTGATAACATCATGGTCAGTGTGGAGGTTGTGATAACATCATGGTCAGTGTGAAGGTTGTGATAACATCATGGTCAGTGTGAAGGTTGTGATAACATCATGGTCAGTGTGGAGGCTGTGATAACATCATGGTCAGTGTGGAGGCTGTGATAACATCATGGTCAGTGTGGAGGTTGTGATAACATCATGGTCAGTGTGGAGGCTGTGATAACATCATGGTCAGTGTGGAGGTTGTGATAACATCATGGTCAGTGTGAAGGTTGTGATAACATCATGGTCAGTGTGAAGGTTGTGATAACATCATGGTCAGTGTGAAGGTTGTGATAACATCATGGTCAGTGTGAAGGTTGTGATAACATCATGGTCAGTGTGGAGGTTGTGATAACATCATGGTCAGTGTGGAGGCTGTGATAACATCATGGTCAGTGTGGAGGCTGTGATAACATCATGGTCAGTGTGGAGGTTGTGATAACATCATGGTCAGTGTGAAGGTTGTGATAACATCATGGTCAGTGTGGAGGTTGTGATAACATCATGGTCAGTGTGGAGGTTGTGATAACATCATGGTCAGTGTGAAGGTTGTGATAACATCATGGTCAGTGTGAAGGTTGTGATAACATCATGGTCAGTGTGGAGGTTGTGATAACATCATGGTCAGTGTGAAGGTTGTGATAACATCATGGTCAGTGTGAAGGTTGTGATAACATCATGGTCAGTGTGAAGGTTGTGATAACATCATGGTCAGTGTGGAGGTTGTGATAACATCATGGTCAGTGTGAAGGTTGTGATAACATCATGGTCAGTGTGAAGGTTGTGATAACATCATGGTCAGTGTGAAGGTTGTGATAACATCATGGTCAGTGTGAAGGTTGTGATAACATCATGGTCAGTGTGGAGGTTGTGATAACATCATGGTCAGTGTGAAGGTTGTGATAACATCATGGTCAGTGTGAAGGTTGTGATAACATCATGGTCAGTGTGGAGGTTGTGATAACATCATGGTCAGTGTGAAGGTTGTGATAACATCATGGTCAGTGTGAAGGTTGTGATAACATCATGGTCAGTGTGAAGGTTGTGATAACATCATGGTCAGTGTGAAGGTTGTGATAACATCATGGTCAGTGTGAAGGTTGTGATAACATCATGGTCAGTGTGAAGGTTGTGATAACATCATGGTCAGTGTGAAGGTTGTGATAACATCATGGTCAGTGTGGAGGTTGTGATAACATCATGGTCAGTGTGGAGGTTGTGATAACATCATGGTCAGTGTGAAGGTTGTGATAACATCATGGTCAGTGTGAAGG
>NW_027195798.1:10000-47500 GCF_038502225.1 Cherax quadricarinatus
CTGCTCCTTCTCTAAGGACCCATGGGGAGATGTTGTCCGGTCCCATCGCCTTTGAGGTATCAAGGTCACTTAGCAGCTTCTTCACCTCCTCTTCGGTTGTTCGTATGTCATCCAACACTTGGTGGTATATTCCCTCTTGATGTTCCCTTCTGTACTGACTTCCCACAGCCCTTCCTGTCTCTACTGTAAAAACTTCCTTGAATCTCCTGTTTAGCTCCTCACATACCTCCTGGTCATTTCTTGTGAGTTCTCCCCCTTCTGTCCTTAATCTGATCACCTGGTCTTTGACTGTTGTCTTCCTCCTGATGTGGCTATACAACAGTTTCGGGTCAGTCTTGATTTTCGAAGCTATGTCATTTTCATACTGTCGCTGGGCCTCCCTCCTTACCTGTGCGTACTCGTTCCTGGCTCTGCGACTGATCTCCCTATTTTCTGTCTTCTGTAATTTTTCCATTCTCTATTGCACTTTGTTTTTGCCTCCTTACACCGTCGGGTAAACCAGGGGCTCGTTCTGATCTTCCCGTTGTTTCTGTTGCCCTTGGGAATGAACCTTTCCACTGCCTCCTTGCATTTTGTTGTTAAATATTCCATCATTTCATTTTCTGGCTTTCCTGCCAATTCTCTGTCCCACGGGACCTCCTGCAGGAAGTTCCTCAACCCTATGTAGTCCCCTCTTTTATAGTCAGGCTTTTCCCATTCAACTCCTGTTACTCTCTCCACTTGCAGCTCTACTATATATTCAAAGCACAGAACCACGTGGTCGCTAGCTCCTAGGGGACTCTCATACTTGATGTCCTCAATGTCTAAACTGCCCAGGGTGAACACAAGGTCCAATCTTGCTGGTTCATCCTCCCTTCTCACTCTGGTAGTGTCCTTAACATGTTGGTGCATGAGGTTTTCCAGCACCACGTCCATTATCTTGGCTCTCCATGTTTCGGGACCCCCATGTGGCTCCTGGTTTTCCCAGTCAATCTCCCTGTGGTTGAAATCCTCCATAACCAGCAACTTTGCTTTGCTGGAGTGAGCTCTTCTTGCCACCTCAGCAAGTGTGTCCACCATTGCTCTGTTGCTCTTATCATATTCCTCTCTTTGCTTCCTGCAGTTCTGTGGTGGTTTATACATCACTGCAATGACCACCTTGTGTTCCCCAGACTGAAGTGTACCTACTATGTAGTCTCTTTCTCCCATCTCATCTATGCCTTCCATTTTCTCGAATTTCCATCTGTTTTTTACTAGCAGAGCAACCCCACCTCCCCCTCTGCCCCTTCTATCTTTCCTCATGATCTGGTATCCTGGTGGGAAGATTGCATCTGTTACTGTCCCCGTGAGTTTTGTTTCTGTAACTGCTATGATGCCTGGGGGACTTCTCATTGATTCTTTCTTGCCATTCCTCATGTTTATTCGTTAATCCATCCGCATTTGTGTACCAAATCTTCAACTTCTGTTCTAATACTGTAACTGTGGTGCGGGGGGTGGGAACAGAGGGATCGGTGTGTGATGGTTGGATTGGATTGTTCAGTTGCCTTGGGGGTGTCGTGGCTGGGGTCCTTCTGCAGGTGTTTCTGGGGGGTGTGCTTGTCCTTTCACTAGTTCCTGGGTTATTCTGCTCTCCTTTTGCATTTCCTCCCATTTCTCCTTTCGTTTCTGAACTCTCTCTTTCCTCGTCTTCATTTCCTCCTGTGTTCTGTCTCGATCGAGGTACACACTCATGAACTCCTGCCTGCCTCTCAGCCGTGCTTTCTCCTGCAGGATCATGGTTCGGGTTGATTCTGCCTTGAAAATTACTATACACAAATAACCCGCACATAAAAGAGAGAAGCTTACGACGAAGTTTCGGTCCGACTTGGACCATAGACAATTACTTTGAAAATTACTTTGAGAGGCCGATTCCTTTTCTTTGTGAACCACCCGATTCTCCGAAAATTTGCCACCTGGGTCATTTCCCCCTCGCCTATCACCTTCATGATACCTTCAATCGCTTTTTTCTCCTCCTGCTTTCTTTCCTCATAAGTTTCCCCTTTAGCTTCGTGTAGCCCATAGACAAACTCTGATCTCTCCCTTTCCACCTCCCACTGTGACTCCCATTGCCTCCTCTGATGTGTTTTAGTTTCTTCCCGTGGAGTGTTCCTTTCTTCAGTCCCTTCCCTAGCTATGGCCCCTATGCTCCTTGGTTTCTCCTTCCTGCTCACCTGTTCCTGGCCCTCACAGGTGTCTGGTAAGGTCCCTGCACATGTCCTAGTTCCTTCAATGTCTTCCAACCTCACATTTTGTCCTAGTGTGCTCCCTGTCTTTGTTTTAGCCCCATGTGGGTTTGACAGGACCTCTGCATACAGTTTAGTTTCCATGCTCCCTTCAGACCCGTTGTCTGCGTCTGATGTAGCCATTGCCGATGCTACTTCTGTAATATCTTTGTCTCTATGCTGTTTCAGATGTCTCAGCTCCTCTTCTAATCTCTTTATCTTGTTTTCTGCTGTTGTGGCATGTTGCTTCCACCTTCTGCATTCTGCTTCTAACCTCTCTTCCATCTTCCTTACCAGCTCCTCTAGTCTCCTTCCCCAGTCTTCGTCCCTTTTCTTGAGCTCTGCTTCCCAGTCCTCCCCCCCCCAGATTCGTCCTTCGAGCCCCTTGTTCTCATCCTAGTTCTAGGTTCCCCCGTTGCTCCACAGAAGGAAGGGGGAGGGGTGGTTAGGGGGAGGGGAATAGATGGTTGGGGGAGAGGGGATGGATGGTTGGGGGAGAGGGGATGGATGGTTATGGGGAGGGGGAGGATGGTTATTGGAGGGGGAGAGGTAGTTTGGGGAGGTGGGTTAGATGGTTTGGGGGAGAGGTTAGATGGTGTGGGGGAGGGGTAGGTGGCTAGGGTGAGGTTGTTAGGGAAGGGGGAGAGGTGGTTAGGGAAGGGGGGAGTACATGCTTGAGAGAGAGAGAGGATGGATCATTATAGAGGAGGGGGAGTGTGGTTATTGGAGGGGGGGGAGGTAGTTGGGGGAGGGGGTTAGATGGTATGGGGAGGGGTTAGATGGTTTGGGGGAGGGGTAGGTGGCTAAGGTGAGGTGGTGTGTACTCACCTAGTTGAGGTTGCGGGGGTCGAGTCCGAGCTCCTGGCCCCGCCTCTTCACTGATCGCTACTAGGTCACTCTCCCTGAGCCGTGAGCTTTATCATACCTCTGCTTAAAGCTATGTATGGATCCTGTCTCCACTACATCGCTTCCCAAACTATTCCACTTACTGACTACTCTGTGGCTGAAGAAATACTTCCTAACATCCCTGTGATTCATCTGTGTCTTCAGCTTCCAACTGTGTCCCCTTGTTACTGTGTCCAATCTCTGGAACATCCTGTCTTTGTCCACCTTGTCAATTCCTCTCAGTATTTTGTATGTCGTTATCATGTCCCCCCTATCTCTCCTGTCCTCCAGTGTCGTCAGGTTGATTTCCCTTAACCTCTCCTCGTAGGACATACCTCTTAGCTCTGGGACTAGTCTTGTTGCAAACCTTTGCACTTTCTCTAGTTTCTTTACGTGCTTGGCTAGGTGTGGGTTCCAAACTGGTGCCGCATACTCCAATATGGGCCTAACATACACGGTGTACAGGGTCCTGAATGATTCCTTATTGTGTCGGAATGCTGTTCTGAGATTTGCTGCCCATATGCTGCAGCAGTTATTTGGTTGATGTGCGCTTCAGGAGATGTGCCTGGTGTTATACTCACCCCAAGATCTTTTTCCTTGAGTGAGGTTTGTAGTCTCTGGCCCCCTAGACTGTACTCCGTCTGCGGCCTTCTTTGCCCTTCCCCAATCTTCATGACTTTGCACTTGGTGGGATTGAACTCCAGGAGCCAATTGCTGGACCAGGTCTGCAGCCTGTGATCCCTTTGTAGTTCTGCCTGGTCTTCGATCGAGTGAATTCTTCTCATCAACTTCACGTCATCTGACACCTCAGAGTCTATTCCTTCCGTCATGTCGTTCACAAATACCAGAAACAGCACTGGTCCTAGGACTGTGTGTGTGTGTGTGACTGTGTGTCTTCCTGTGTGTGTGTGTGTGTGTGTGTGTGTGTGTGTGTGTGTATGTATGTGTGTGTGTATGTGTGTGTGTATGTCTGTGTGTGTGTATGTATGTATGTGTGTGTGTGTGTACTCACCTATTTGTACTCACCTATTTGTGGTTGCTGTGTGTGTGTGTGTGTGTGTGTGTGTGTGTGTGTGTGTGTGTGTGTGTGTGTGTGTGTGTGTGTGTGTGTGTGTGTGTGTGTGTGTGTGTGTGTGTGTGTGTGTGTATGTGTGTGTGTATGTATGTGTGTGTGTATGTGTGTGTGTATGTATGTGTGTGTGTATGTATGTAGGGTACTCACCTATTTGTACTCTATTTGTGGTTGAGGGGTCGTCATAGCTCCTGGCCCCGCCTCTTCGCTGATTGCTACTAGGTCCTCTCTCTCCCTGCCCCATGAGCTTTATCATACCTCGCCTTAAAACTATGTATAGTTCCCGCTTCCACTACGTCACTTTCTAGGCTATTCCACGGCCTGACTACTCTATGACTGAAGAAATACTTCCTAATATCCCTTTGATTCATCTGAGTCTTCAACTTCCAATTGTGACCTCTTGTGTCTGTCCCATCTCTGGAACATCCCGTCTTTGTCCACCTTGTCTATGCCGCGCAGTATTTTATATGTTGTTATCTTGTCTCCCCTGACCCTCCTGTCCTCCAGTGTCGTCAGACTGATTTCCCTCAACCTTTCTTCGTAGGACAATCCCCGTAGCTCTGGGACTAGTCTTGTTGCAAACCTTTGCACTTTCTCTAATTTCTTGACGTGCTTGACTAGGTGTGGATTCCAAACTGATGCTGCATACTCCAGTATGGGCCTGACGTAAATGGTATACAGAGTCTTGAACGATTCCTTACTGAGGTATCGGAACGCTATCCGTAGGTTTGCCAGGCGCCCGTATGCTGCAGCAGTTATCTGATTGATGTGCGCCTCAGGAGATATGCTCGGTGTTATACTCACCCCCAGATCTTTTTCCTTGAGTGAGGTTTGCAGTCTTTGGCCATCTAAACTATATTGTGTCTGCGGTGTGTGTATGTGTGTGTGTGTGTTTGTGTAAAACCTTCTTATAAAATAACATAAACAACCAGCCAATATATTTTAATTATTCGTTATCCTCTAAAACTTCCTCAACATTGCTTCCATTAACAACACATTTATCTATATTTTGAAATATATATATATAATATATATATATATATATATATATATATATATATATATATATATATATATATATATATATATATATATATATATATATATATATATATATATATATATATATATATATATATATATATATATATATATATATATATATATATATATATATATATATATATATATATATATATATATAATTTTTACCAATAAGGCGTTACCATAAATTTAACATACCTAGACTATATTTAATATCAAAAGTACAAAGACCTTTTGTTGTGACTGATAAATCACATGTGGAAAACATAGATTTACAATACTCTATGTAACAGAGAGAATCACTGCAGCCAGCTACTGCACTGTATCCTACTCGAAAAGATTCCATAAATCTACATAAATATATATTTAAACTACTGTCTTTATCGGTGACTAGAAAAAAAATCTCACAGGAAGAAGTCAAATTTCTAGTCTAGGTTAGGGAGGGAATCGGCTGACTAGGATAGTTTCCCCTCTGTGATTATATTTTTTTCTATCTATGATAGTTTCCCCTCTGTGGTATTATTTTTTTCTCCCTAGATTACCTTTAGCAATGCTAACTAGGCTATCCCAAAGTATATACGTATTACAGGCAAGCATACATGCCTCATACCATCAAAATGTATATATTTAGGTATACTACTCTATGTAAGAGCCACACTTTGTGTATATACACATATACGAGTTTCTCTCAAATGTGACTTTACCTCACATACAACAGCATTAAGAAAGCTACAGTGTTTAACACGTAAAGCTCAGTGTTCATGGGTATATGTCAGTGTAGGTCACAAGCTGCACCAGTGCCAGCGGTGTTTTGTCCGTCAGGAAAGAGGACAGTGTCTCCTGACGAGTGTTTGACGACCACTTGAAGACTTACTACAAAGATGGAAAGCAACGATTGTTGCTGAGCAGAGTTACTAGGACAACGTTTCGCTCTGTGTGGAGCTTTATCAAATCATGTTTCACCATGTGGAGCTTTATCAAGTCATGTTTCGCTGGCTAAGGCTTTATCAAGTCAAGTTTCCCAGGGTGGAGCTTTATCAAGTCATTCTTCACTGTGTAAAGCTTTATCTAGTCATGTTTCACTGTTTAGAGCTTTATTAAGTCAAGCTCACTCTGAATGCAACCATACACAACCATATCATCCTGTTTTGCTGTGTAGAGCTTTATCAAGTAGAGCTTTATTAATGCAAATTTCACAGTGTGGAGCTTTATCAGAACATGTTTCACCCAGTGAAGAGCTTTATCAAATCACGTTTCACTGTGTGAAACCTCATTAAGACGTTTCGCTGTCGAGCTAAATAATGCTTCGCTTTGTGGAGCTTTATAAAGTCACGTTTCACTGTTATTTTATCAAGTCATATTTCACTTTGTGTAGAGCTTTACCGAGTCATATTTCATCGTGTAAAGCTTTATTGTCTTTAGCTTTATGTGAAGCTGTATCAGGACACAATATAGAGCTTTGGCGTCCTGTTTCACCTTGTCGAGCTTTATCAGGCTATGTTTCGCTCTACACTGTAGAGCTTCATCAAGCCGCATTTCGCTCTGTGTGGGGAGAGATCCTCAACACATTTCGCGCAGCATAGAGCTTCACCAAGTCACAAGTCTCCACATAAAGCGAAACGTTGTCCAAACAAAACATCTTCTCTGAAACCTTTATCTCTACTTCAGTATAGTCGACAACGAGATGTTTCGACCGCTCCCCAAAGCCACGTTTTGCCCACAGGTCCGGGTTAGTCTACTACAGACGGTAGACTAACTATATAGTATATATATATATATATAATGTATACACACCTATATACATCAACATACGGTAAATGTGTATAGCCTACTATATACATAGACATAAAATGTGTATATAGCGTACTCTATGTATCAACATACGAAAAAATGTATATAGAGTGTGCTATATACACCGAGAGTTTATACACCAAGAGATGGGGGGTAACTTATGTAGATCTAGCCTACTATATACATCAACTTATATAGAAAGTTATAATGCTTACCTATATACATCAAAGAGGTAAACTCATATACTCTATATATATCTAAAATCTGAAGAGCGAGTATTACACCATATACATTTACATATACATTTACATATACATTTACATATTCCTCGCACTTGGAAAAGTGTACAACAAATAAATTTTACAATGGAATTTTTATTATTAGTAAATAAATGAAATCGTAACCGTTATAATGAACAAAAATTTATTGCTATAAATAAAGTACTGAAAAATATTACATAAAGATTTTTTTCAGTTATATTGATTAAGATTTCATAACTGGTTAATTTTCAAAGGGTGGAGGGGGAAGCCAGCGAAAGGCCTCGGTCAGATGACCAAAAGCTCCAATGACGGGTCATCATCTGATTAAGACCCGCGTCGGAAAACACTTGTCCTGTTTCCTGACAAACCTTACCTAACTTAATCTTTGTTTAGATAACAAGGTTGTTGGCACAGGAGTATATCTCTCAAGCTAAATACACTTTAGAGAGGTGTATCTCTCGGTATCTTTGCACTGAGGGTCGTGTATCTCAGTATATGGACACTGAAAGGTCTGTATCTTTCAGTATCTGGGCACTAAGGTATCCCTATGTTAATACACTTAAGAGGTATCATTGGTGCATCTACACTGAGTGGTGTGTATCCCTCGGTGTATATGCACTGAAAGGTTTGCATCTTAATGTATATTTAGTAAGATTTGTAAATGAATTTAGAGGTGTGTACACTCAGTGGTCACTTTATTAGGTACACCTTTCTAGCACTGGGTATGACCCTTTTTGCTCCCCCCAGAACAGCCTGAATTCTTCGTGGCATAGATTCAAAAAGGTATTGGAAACATTCCTTATCTGATCCAGGTTGACCTGATAGCATCATATAGTTGCTGCAGATTTATGGGCTGCACATTCCTGCTGCGAATCTCCCATTCCACCACATCTCGACGGTTTACGTCAAATAGTAACCCTACATCTGCTTGTCATAGCAGAAATTGCAATTCATCAGATTAGGCAACATTATTCCAATCTTCAACTGTTTTGGTGAGCCTGTGCCTACTGTAGTCTAAGTTTCCTGTTTTTACTTGACAGGAATGGAACCCAGTGTGGTCTTCTGCTACTGTAACCCATCCACTTCAATGTTCGACGCGTTGTGCGTTCAAAGATGCTCTTCTGCATACCACTGTTGTAACGTTTGGTCATCTAAATTACTGTAGTCTTCCTGTCAGCTTGAATCAGTCTGTCCATTCTCCTCTGATCTCTCTCATTACCAAGACGTTTTCGCCCACACAGCTGCAGCTCACTTGTATTTTCCGCTCCATTGTCTCTAAATTCTAGGGACTATTGTACGGGAAAATCCCAGATCAGCAGTTTTTGAGATACTCAGACCATCCCGTCTGACAATGGCAATCATTCCACTTGGTCACTTAGATCGCATTTCTTCACCATTCTCTAGTTCGGTTTAAACAACAACTGAACCTTTTGACCGCGTCTGTTTGCTTTTAGGCATTGACGTGCTGCCACGTGATTGCCTGATCAGATATTTGTAGCAAGTGTACAAGTGTACCTAATAAAGTGGCCACTGAGTGTCTGTTCCTCAGTGTATATATATTGAGAGGTGTGTTTATGTCAGTGTATATGTCCTTCAGTGTATATATACACAGAGCTGTATATCTTTCAGTGTTTAGGTATTAAAGTATTCTTGACTGCTGGTATACAGGTGACATGAAGCCTTGACGACCCTCGTGTATTCCATAAACTTAACCCCCCAACAAAAAAAAATGTAACCAAGGCACAACATTGCAAAAATAGTTAAAGTTTGAAAAACTCTAAATCTAAATAAAGATAACATACATATTCTACAATGATAGCATAAATTCGTGTAATACATAAAATGAGTAAACTATAGAAGAGTTAATTTTATCGTTATAAGGCTCATGAGATGACACAAAATACTGTTCATTTACTGGTACCTTGATGCTGATGAAGGGTTCCCGATCGAGGGACTGGAGCTGCTATTCTGGTCTGAGTACCCATGGATACAAATAATAGTCATGAAACTGTTAATGGCTTTAAGATATCTGCCGCTACCACCATATCTGCCACCGTCTACCACTACCACCACCATTTTTTCCATCACCACTACCACTACACCTACCACCATCACCAGCAATAACAATAAGAATCTTTCTCGGTATTACATAGTGGAGGTCTTTATATCTGCTGGGTCTCTGGATGCGAGTCTTTTGGCACTTCTTTTCTTCATGACGGGACCACTGAGTGGTCCAGCACTCATACTGGCGGTCCTGGCTGCTGCTGTCCCACCAGTAGTGGTCTTGATGATCCCTCCAACAGTGGTCTTCGTGGCTCCTCCAACACTGACCTTCGTAGAGCCACCAGCACTGAGCTTAGCACCTCCAACACTGGCCGTCCTGGTGGCCCCTCCAACACTGTATGTCCTGGTGGCCCCTCCAACACTGCCTACCCTCTGTGCCCCGGAAACACTGGCCGTTCTGTGTGCCCTGGAAACACTACCCGTCCTCTGTGCCCCTCCGACACTGGCTACTCTGAGGCTGCCCCCGTCTTGCTGGTCCACCAGGAACCTGGCTCGAGCCGCGGGAGTGTTGTTCAACTTGGCGTTGGGTATGCAGGCGTACACAGGCCTGTACAACAACACAGACTCTGGGTGGTTGTCCAGTCCACCATCGTACACCTGTCCCAACTGGAACTCAGGTCCGGTGTACATTCCACCCTCCACGTGATCACAACACACACCTGTGGGCAGAATATTGGGTTAGTAGGGCGCTGGGTGCAGTTAATGTCTCCCTGATTATGCAGATCACCTCTGATGTACACGGAGCAGGAGAAAGCAATGCAGAGTTGGATTTGCAGTCACTGCTTTTCGCTACTATGCATCATCTATCAAGAGCAGTGTTCCTCTTTCTCTTTCTCTCCTGCATCTGCCATCCTCAGTTTGTCGACTTTGAAATCTCCGCTCTTCGTAGCTACTTCTCTCACCTTGGCTATTCATTTAATTTCGCCAAATCTGTCTTCTCTCATTCTAAACGGACTTCTTCTCTCATTAATCAACTTCTCCGTGAAAACTCCAATACTTTCACCTTCCCCTATTTCCAGTCTGCAAGATTTTAATAGCACCTTCCATCCTCTGGATGTTAAACTAGCATTTCGTCAAGCAAATACATATCCTAGTAATCCATTTCTTATTTCTCTTTCATCTGGGATGACCAGAGCTGATGGGAACGAATCTAGTTACTGTAATTGACTAGAGACCTCAATGCTCCTCCAGCCACTAACGCTTTCAGTGTCTGCTCTGTTTCACGTTTCTTCACCCCAACCAATACATTGGTGAAAATAGCTGTTTTCTTTCTGATAGAAGACAAGAGGAACGTTGTTCTGCTTACACTAGCAGTGCGGTTCTCTGCGTTAGAGAGAATAGCTTTTCTAAAACTGGCCCTATGCTAAAACTATCTACCTTTCTAGCCTCAACAGGGTCGTCTTGCTGAATCGACCCTGAGTTGAGAGTGTGTCTCCTTGAGATGAAGGTATGTCCCCCCTGAGCTGAGAGTGTCCCCCCTCAGCTGAGAGTGTGTCCCCTCTGAGCTGAGATTGTCCCCTTTGAGCTGAGTGACCCCCTGAGCTGAGAGTGTGTCCCTCTTGAGCTGAGAGTGTCTCCCCCCCTGAGTGTCCCCCCAGAGCTGAGAGTGTGTCCACCTGAGATGACTATGTCTCTTGAGAAGTGAACAAGACTCCAGAACTGAAATGATGAGCACTTGCACCTGGGATGAGACTCACTGTATGTGATGTGAGGCTGCTGGTTGGAGTTCGGGATGCGGAAAGGGACGGTGGCGATGGTGATGGGGAAGTGCATGTGTAGGTCCTCCCCAGACTTGCTCATCTGAATGTTGACCTGCAACGAGACACATGTTAGTGGACCTGCAACGAGACACATGTTAGTGGACCTGCAACGAGACACATGTTAGTGGACCTGCAACGAGACACATGTTAGTGGACCTGCAACGAGACACATGTTAGTGGACCTGCAACGAGACACATGTTAGTGGACCTGCAACGAGACACATGTTAGTGGACCTGCAACGAGACACATGTTAGTGGACCTGCAACGAGACACATGTTAGTGGACCTGCAACGAGACACATGTTAGTGGACCTGCAACCATGACGCGATCTCAACAAAGTTACTTATATACACCACAGATCCATTGAGGAAAACATTTCACTACGAGTGTTTTCTTTAAATTTATTGCTTCTGCTGTTGCTGTTACTGCTGCTCTTGTTGCTGTTGCTGCTGCTGTTGTTGCTGTTGCTGCTGCTCTTGTTGCTGTTACTGCTGCTCTTGTTGCTGTTACTGCTGCTGCTGTTGCTGTTACTGCTGCTTTTGTTGCTGTTGCTGCTGCTGTTGTTGCTGTTACTGCTGCTCTTGTTGCTGTTACTGCTGCTCTTGTTGCTGTTACTGCTGCTCTTGTTGCTGTTACTGCTGCTCTTGTTGCTGTTACTGCTGCTCTTGTTGCTGTTACTGCTGCTTTTGTTGCTGTTACTGCTGCTGTTGCTGTTACTGCTGCATTTGTTGCTGTTGCTGCTGCTCTTGTTGCTGTTACTGCTGCTGTTGTTGCTGTTGCTGCTGCTCTTGTTGCTGTTACTGCTGCTGTTGTTGCTGTTACTGCTGCTCTTGTTGCTGTTACTGCTGCTCTTGTTGCTGTTACTGCTGCTTTTGTTGCTGTTACTGCTGCTGCTGTTGTTGGTGCTGTTACTGCTGCTTTTGTTGCTGTTACTGCTGCTCTTGTTGCTGTTACTGCTGCTCTTGTTGCTGTTGCTGCTGCTCTTGTTGCTGTTGCTGCTGCTCTTGTTGCTACTTTGTTCACAGAACATTGTAAAGACTTAGTGATTTTCGACGTTGTACTGAGGTTGTGTGTCACATTGACACTCTGAACATCTCAGGTCCCGAGCTATAGCTTCTGACCTAATTTTTGTACTGGTTTCTGTGTATTGTCACAGTCGCGTTTTTCCTATGCTGAACGTAGATTCAGTTTTATGGGAGTTTTGTAACTTTAGTGGAGGATCTGCTGATGGTCCCTACTTAGTGTCGTTATATTATTTCCCAGTTCCTGATTCTGTGTCGCAGTCGCTTGATATTGCATTGCTATTGGGCTTAGCATTCTTTGTTGTTCAAGCAGACTGTTCGGGTTGCCAGTCGGTCAAGAAGTTAGTTTATTTGAGGACTTTGTCAGTCACTTGTTTAAGTCTTATTCGAGTCTTGAGACATAGCTAACTACTTAAGAGCACTTACACGCATACACACTTACTTGTACATATTTGTAATATCTTATTAAATGTTAATGTACCTGACGGTACTTAAGAATTATAAATGTGATATGTGCTTTCAGCACAATAATATTGAACTCGAGAGATTGATTTTATTTTGATTGCTGTAATTAATTTAATTTGATAATATACCTCTAGACAACTTACTACTTAATAAATTTATTAAATTTTAATTTCTCTAGTTAGTAGCCTACCAGTTGTAATCCTGAAGCACTATTGAATAATACAGAATTTTAATGGATAATTGGACAAGGATACTGACTACTTGTTACGAAAACCCAGTAACAGGCTGGATGCTAGAAGGGCAGTCCTTTCTAGTATTCACTGGAGATCTCTAAGCTTTTAGAATCGCGTTTTTTGTAACAAATGGGGGCCTGTCCGGGATGCTCTTGATCCAAGGTGTTGGAGAAATTGTCCAGTTTGACATACTAGTACTTCTATGATCAAACACTTTGAGTACTTTCCTAATCTGAAGACTTTGAGTTTAGTCTTGTACAACATACCAGGTGGATGTATGTACCTGACTGAGTCTCTTGATCCAAGGAGATGGAAATACTGTTTATGAGCTCTAGCTCTAAGACATCCAACACTAAAATTCCTATTAGGATTATAGTTTCCCATAATCACTCTCTCGTAGTACAATTATTTTCGTGATGTATGCTAAAGTGAAACAGTTAATTGATACTCTGACTTTGTCTGAGTTAAGTACATTAAAACTTCAGACGTGTTGGCAAGTAGCCAAGTATCTCGGTGTGACGTATAACAGGAATTACTCCGCAGAAACTGTCAGAGCATTAATTAAAGATATATTGTTTCCTGCTCATACAGAGATGTCTGATTATGATTCAGATTCAGAAAGCCTAGTGTCACAATTAGGAAGTATGGCTCTATTTGAAGTTGAAGAAAGAGCAACTAAGCCAGAAGTGAGCCTAGTGTCTGACCCTAGTGTAGCTCAGTTCTCGCTCGCTCCTTCCTTCACTGACACTATAGTACAGAGTGTAGCTGGTAGTATGACACAGCCTAATACTAGTACAGTGTATACTACACCTGTATTTACTTATCCTAGACCAGATCTAGACTCTCTAGAGACGGCTGGACCAAGTGTCCGACCTAAGGACCGTCCAGACCATGTTAATTTCCCTACTCCTCCATTACCCACTGGTCCTATCTCTCAGGAACAGTTTGAGAGGTTTGAACGCCTCCTTATGTTGCAGACTGCACAAATAGAGGCACAGAGGAGATTGAACGAAGAAGATTTCCAAAGAGAAAATGTTCGTCTGTTAAGACAACAGACTGATAGATCACAGGACACATTTAATGTGCAGAAAGCTGCATCCATGGTTCCTAAGTTTTTTGAAAGTGACTTAGACACATATTTTGATGTGTTTGAGAACCAGGCTCGTGCTATGAACTGGCCACGTAAGCACTGGGCAACATTGCTTCATACTGCTTTGACAGGAAGAGCTCAAACTTGTACGGCTGCTTTGCCATTTGCTAAGTACATTAGTTATGACGCTGTCAAACAAACTATTCTAGAGACGTATAACTTGTTACCTGTAAGTTATCAAAGAGCCTTTCGTACGTTACAACGACGACAAGATCAAACTTGTGTAGAGTTTGCTCGTGAGAAAAAAGTTGCATTTGAGAGATGGTCTAGAGCTGCTAAGTGTACCAACTACGACAGCCTTGTTCAGTTGTTACTACACGAAGAGTTTAACAACTGTATGTCTGCTGACATACAAGAATATCTGATCGATCATACTACCTCAGATATTCTGGAAACTGCAGCATTAGCAGACAATTACGAAATTTCTCACAACCTTGTACGTACTAAAACACTCAGAAACAAGGTAACTAAAAATTGTCCTAGAAATTGGCAACCTAAATCAGCTGCTCATTGCCGGCCTGATGTACCTGTTACTGTAACTTCTTGTACCTTTACCAGGAAAACTCACAATCCTGAATCTGTCTCTGTGGCTAGACAGAAATCTGGTATCGAAAAGAAGAAAGTTAAATGTACCTATTGTAACAGAAAAGGACATACTAGAGAGTATTGCTATAAGTTAGAAAGAGATGCGAGATACAGTCGTGCGGCTGGCGCCCCCACACAAGTTGTATCCTCTTCCGAGCAACAAAGGCACCAAAATCCTAGCAATTCCTCTTATCCTACTGTTTTAGATAATGTTACTCAGGATAGATGACTAGCGTCAGAAAGTGTATCTGACGAAAAGATTCGTTCAGCGATGAGTCCTTACTTTTCGAGAGATAAAGTAGGATTTGACGAATCACATCTAACTGAGATAATTTCTTTCAGAGACACTGGCAGTTATCTCACGTTATTAAGAGAAGATGTACTGCCCATAACTGACGATACCTATTGCAAGATAGATGTATTGTTAGAAGCCTATGGAGGGGCTGTTATAAAAGTGCCTCTGCACAAAGTTTATATTGAAACAAGCTATTACACTGGTTATATTTCAGTGGGTATATCCAGTGGTGTATTTCCCATCAGTTCAGTGGACTTGTTGATAGGGAACGATATCCTTCATGCTGGTATATGTAAGGAACCACTTGTGATTGATAATAACACTGATGATAATTATGCCATTGAAGCTTGTAGAGAGAAACCTATTTTATTTCCTCTCAGTGCAATTACTAGAGCTATGTCAAAGATTCAACAACCATCCTTGTCTCCTGTTGAGTTAGTTGATGACGATGATTTGGGGTTGAATATGTTGTTTAGTGACGCTCTGCGCCCAGGATCATTAACACTGACTCCCCCCGGTCATCAACCTAGTCAGGACACAACTGACGTTAAAATTCTTACTCATGATGATTTAATCAAGGATCAGTTTGTTGATCAGTCACTGGAAAAACTGAGAGATATAGCAGTTACTGAGAGTGAAGCAAAGGATCTCGATAATTGTTACTATTATAGTAACGGTGTACTGATGGAGAAAAATACATGCAAGTTGTCAGCTGATAGTGTTTCCAACACAGTTAAGCATCTCGTTGTGTTACCAGTTACATTTCGTGAACAAGCCATTGATTTTGCTCACAATAGTCCCATAGGAGGACATTTGGGTGTCAAGAAGACACTCGGTAAACTGGCAAAACATTTTACTTGGCCAAAGATGAAGGAAACAGTAGCTGATCATGTGCGACGTTGCCACGTGTGTCAAGTGACAGGCAAGCCAGCGCACACACCTCCACCTGCGCCTCTCATTCCTATCACCGTGCATGGTGAACCATTCTCACGTCTTATTATTGATTGTGTTGGTCCTCTGCCTAGAACCAAACTAGGAAACCAATACTTATTTACTATTATGGACGCTGCAACACGCTATCCCGAAGCTATTCCTATGAGAAAAATTAATGCTCGTGCTATTGTGAGAGCGCTGATGAAATTTTTCTCCCAGGTTGGATTGCCACGAGAGATACAATCAGATCAGGGATCTAATTTCACTTCTAAGATCTTTCGAGAAGCATTATCTCACATAGGAATAAAGTCTGTACTTTCAACCAGTTATCATCCACAGTCACAAGGGGCTCTAGAGAGATTTCATCAGACATTGAAGTCTATGATGAGAGCTTATTGTGAACATTTTTCTAGAGACTGGGATGAGGGTATACCTTTTCTTCTGTTCGCTATGAGAGAAAGTGAGCAAGAAAGTCTCGGATTTAGTCCGTTTGAATTAATATTCGGACACCAAGTGCGTGGTCCTCTTGCAGTGTTGAAAGACGTGTGGACAGGAAAATCAAATCCATCACTGAGTACTTCACCTTCATTAATGCAGCAACATTTGACAGCCGCTAGAGAGCTAGCTTCGAAAAACCTAGTTTCAGCCCAAGCTAGAATGAAGCAACATTATGACAAGCGTGCTGTCTCTCGTTCTTTTAAAGCACGAGATAAGGTGATGGCTCGGAAATTAGTACCAGGTCATGCTCTACAAGCCAGGTATGATGGTCCCCTGGAAGTAGTGAAAAAGCTTAGCGACGTAAATTATTTGGTACGTACGCCTGGGAAAAAGAAATCTAATCATGTGTACCATGTTAACCAGCTTAAGGCATACTACGCTAGTCCTCTACCTACTACTTCTATTCTTCCTATAACAGAGGAAGAAAACGTCAGTCTACCTGACATCTCTAGAGGTATAGAGGTTCGTTTAGAAAATTCAGTGACTCTACAATCACTAGACGATTTTCTTAGTAACCTTGAAATTGATAAAGCTGGTAATATTAAAAACATGATTTTGCATTTCCCTGAATTGTTCGGTGATGTTCCTAAACGTTGTACTCTGGGTGTACATGACGTTGATGTACAGGGAGCATCACCCATTAAGCAATCACCATATAGGATGAGTCCAACGAAGCATAAAGCATTGAGAGAAGAGGTTGATTTTCTGTTATCTCACGGACTTATTGAACGCAGTAAAAGTCCATGGGCATCTCCCTGTATTTTAGTGCCTAAACCTGACGGTAGTTTCAGGATGTGCACTGATTACAGGAAAGTGAACTCTGTCACCTTGCCTGATGGTTATCCTCTACCTCGCATTGACGACCTTATTGACCGTGTGTCAGGAGCCCAGTTTGTCAGCCGTTTAGATCTCTTACGAGGCTATTATCAAGTCCCGCTTACTGAACGTGCTCAAGAAATATCTGCTTTTACTGTTCAAGATGGATTGTTTAACTACCTCGTCACCCCCTTCGGCCTATGTAACGCGGCTTCTTCATTCCAACGTATAATGAACGAGTTGACCCACAACTTAGAAGGAGTAGAAGCCTACCTTGACGACTTAGTGTTGTACAGTGACGAGTGGGAACAACACTTGACGCGTCTCAGAGCATTGTTTGAGAGACTGACGCACTACAACTTCACTGTTAACTTAGCTAAATGTAGTTTTGGTCAAGCCAAGATTACCTATCTAGGCTTTTGTATCGGCCAAGGTGAGGTTGCTCCTATTGAGGCTAAGGTTCGTGCAATTTCTGAATTTCCAGTGCCACAGGACAGGAAAGGAGTACAGAGATTCCTGGGTATGGCAGGATATTATCGCAGGTTCTGTCCAAACTTTTCTCAGATTGCAGCTCCCCTCACTGAGCTTACTAGTAGCAAAGTTCAGTTCACCTGGACTAGAGATTGTTCAGACTCGTTCAAAAGGTTGAAGCGCTTGCTATCCTCTGCTCCTGTGTTGAAGAGTCCTAATTTCAATCTTCCCTTCTTTTTACATATAGATGCGAGTGGCTATGCAGTGGGTGCTGTGCTGCTCCAACAGTCAACATCCACTGACATTCTCCATCCTATATGTTACTATTCATCTAAGCTTAAACGACACCAGAAAAATTATGCCACTATTGAGAAAGAAGCTCTAGCTCTTGTGGTGTCCTTAGAACATTTTGACGTGTATTTGGGCACTTCCCCATTTAAAATTAACGTTTTTTCAGACCACAATCCACTCACTTATATAAACACCATGAAGAGTAAGAATGCTAGGATCATGAGGTGGGCTCTCAGAATCCAACCTTATTCTATTAGTATAAAACACATAAGTGGTCATTGTAATGTAATTGCTGACGCTCTGTCTCGTCCTTAATAATTATCAATTACATTAAATTAACGTAATTTTATGCCCAAATACCTTTTGTTACTTGCTATGTCAAATTCAGTAAAGTAACTTAATCCCTCCAGCCCATATTAACTATATATACTCATGTCATGTCTAATTATTATATTTATATATTCACAGTAATGTTGTGTGAGGAGGAAACAAGCTGAGTGTTGAGTGAGTAGTGTGGTGCGGGTGATGTACTGCGCGTGACGCAACACTGTCCTGCCGCAGACCCCCCCCCTCACTACACACCTTAAGCTGTTTCATACTCAGATGTTCATACTGCCTCGCATTCCACAACCACTACTTAAGAGTGGAATGCAGTCTCCTCTACTATGATCGAGCCTCAGTGCCCTGCTCGTCTACGCTATCCAGTCTCTACATTCATGTACATAACCACGAGTATGAAGATATACGATACTGTGTACTGCCCTAGTTAGGGGCATATCCGAGTGACGGACGCTGTGAAATTGTAGAAGTGCTTGGCACAAGAGAGACTCGTTAATATTTTTATTTTAATAATAATATTGATATGAGTAACCAGAAATAATGTGAGACATTCATGCAACTCCTAGTGCGACCCTCTGTCGTGTTGGGGGGGGTGTTGCAACCCCTGAATGGGTTACAATGATGATTATGTATATATGTAATGTATATTACCTTTTCATTTAATTTTATATTGCTTATATTTGCGATAATAGCTAAATCGTAAATGTATGACTTTATATTATTATTTGACTGTTATATTCTTATTTAGCTTATGTTGTTAGGATGTATATAAAATGTGCTCAGTTAGGCTTGATTGTCAAACTACTGTAATTATCGCTTGTCGCTCGTTATACTGCCGGCTTCTGAGCTGCAGTTGTCCACGTAGCTATCACGTGATCGAGGGGGGGTGTCCTCACCTCGTCTGAAGTAGTCAGTCTGCTGGAGACTCGCTTGCTGGTTGGACAGCTTGTCTGTCTGACAGTCTGCTGGAGACTCGCTTGCTGGTTGGACAGCTTGTCTGTCTGAGTCTGCTGGAGACTCGCTTGGTGGTTGGACAGCTTGTCTGTCTGACAGTCTGCTGGAGACTCGCTTGCTGGTTGGACAGCTTGTCTGTCTGAGTCTGCTGGAGACTCGCTTGCTGGTTGGACAGCTTGTCTGTCTGACAGTCTGCTGGAGACTCGCTTGCTGGTTGGACAGATTGTCTGTCTCATTATTCTTGTTAGTTCTGTAGAACTTTGTTCACAGAACATTGTAAAGACTTAGTGATTTTCGACGTTGTACTGAGGTTGTGTGTCACATAGACACTCTGAACATCTCAGGTCCTTAGCTATAGCTTCTGACCTAATTTTGTACTGGTTTCTGTGTATTGTCACAGTCGCGTTTTTCCTATGCTGAACGTAGATTCAGTTTTATGGGAGTTTTGTAACTTTAGTGGAGGATCTGCTGATGGTCCCTACTTAGTGTCGTTATATTATTTCCCAGTTCCTGATTCTGTGTCGCAGTCGCTTGATATTGCATTGCTATTGGGCTTAGCATTCTTTGTTGTTCAAGCAGACTGTTCGGGTTGCCAGTCGGTCAAGAAGTTAGTTTATTTGAGGACTTTGTCAGTCACTTGTTTAAGTCTTATTCGAGTCTTGAGACATAGCTAACTACTTAAGAGCACTTACACGCATACACACTTACTTGTACATATTTGTAATATCTTATTAAATGTTAATGTACCTGACGGTACTTAAGAATTATAAATGTGATATGTGCTTTCAGCACAATAATATTGAACTCGAGAGATTGATTTTATTTTGATTGCTGTAATTAATTTAATTTGATAATATACCTCTAGACAACTTACTACTTAATAAATTTATTAAATTTTAATTTCTCTAGTTAGTAGCCTACCAGTTGTAATCCTGAAGCACTATTGAATAATACAGAATTTTAATGGATAATTGGACAAGGATACTGACTACTTGTTACGAAAACCCAGTAACAGGCTGGATGCTAGAAGGGCAGTCCTTTCTAGTATTCACTGGAGATCTCTAAGCTTTTAGAATCGCGTTTTTTGTAACACTGCTGCTTTTGTTGCTGTTACTGCTGCTCTTGTTGCTGTTACTGCTGCTCTTGTAGCTGTTACTGCTGCTTTTGTTGCTGTTACTGCTGCTCTTGTTGCTGTTACTGCTGCTCTTGTTGCTGTTACTGCTGCTCTTGTTGCTGTTACTGCTGCTTTTGTTGCTGTTACTGCTGCTCTTGTTGCTGTTACTGCTGCTCTTGTTGCTGTTACTGCTGCTTTTGCTGCTATTACTGCTGCTCTTGTTGCTGTTACTGCTGCTCTTGTTGCTGTTACTGCTGCTTTTGTTGCTGTTACTGCTGCTCTTGTTGCTGTTACTGCTGCTCTTGTAGCTGTTACTGCTGCTTTGGTTGCTGTTACTGCTGCTCTTGTTGCTGTTACTGCTGCTCTTGTTGCTGTTACTGCTGCTCTTGTTGCTGTTACTGCTGCTCTTGTTGCTGTTACTGCTGCTCTTGTTGCTGTTACTGCTGCTTTTGTTGCTGTTACTGCTGCTCTTGTTGCTGTTACTGCTGCTCTTGTTGCTGTTACTGCTGCTCTTGTTGCTGTTACTGCTGCTCTTGTTGCTGTTACTGCTGCTCTTGTTGCTGTTACTGCTGCTCTTGTTGCTGTTACTGCTGCTCTTGTTGCTGTTACTGCTGCTCTCGTTGCTGTTACTGCTGCTCTTGTTGCTGTTACTGCTGCTTTTGCTGCTATTACTGCTGCTCTTGTTGCTGTTACTGCTGCTCTTGTTGCTGTTACTGCTGCTCTTGTTGCTGTTACTGCTGCTCTTGTTGCTGTTACTGCTGCTCTTGTTGCTGTTACTGCTTGTTGCTCTTGTTGCTGTTACTGCTGCTCTTTTGTTGCTGTTACTGCTGCTCTTGTTGCTGTTACTGCTGCTCTTGTTGCTGTTACTGCTGCTCTTGTTGCTGTTACTGCTGCTCTTGTTGCTGTTTGCTGCTCTTGTTGTTACTGCTGCTCTTGTTGCTGTTACTGCTGCTCTTGTTGCTGTTACTGCTGCTCTTGTTGCTGTTACTGCTGCTTTTGCTGCTATTACTGCTGCTCTTGTTGCTGTTACTGCTGCTCTTGTTGCTGTTACTGCTTGTTGCTGTTACTGCTGCTTTTGCTGCTATTACTGCTGCTCTTGTTGCTGTTACTGCTGCTCTTGTTGCTGTTACTGCTGCTCTTGTTGCTGTTACTGCTGCTCTTGTTGCTGTTACTGCTGCTTTTGCTGCTGTTACTGCTGCTCTTGTTGCTGTTACTGCTGCTCTTGTTGCTGTTACTGCTGCTCTTGTTGCTGTTACTGCTGCTTTTGCTGCTATTACTGCTGCTCTTGTTGCTGTTACTGCTGCTCTTGTTGCTGTTACTGCTGCTTTTGTTGCTGTTACTGCTGCTCTTGTTGCTGTTACTGCTGCTCTTGTAGCTGTTACTGCTGCTTTGGTTGCTGTTACTGCTGCTCTTGTTGCTGTTACTGCTGCTCTTGTTGCTGTTACTGCTGCTCTTGTTGCTGTTACTGCTGCTCTTGTTGCTGTTACTGCTGCTCTTGTTGCTGTTACTGCTGCTTTTGTTGCTGTTACTGCTGCTCTTGTTGCTGTTACTGCTGCTCTTGTTGCTGTTACTGCTGCTCTTGTTGCTGTTACTGCTGCTCTTGTTGCTGTTACTGCTGCTCTTGTTGCTGTTACTGCTGCTCTTGTTGCTGTTACTGCTGCTTTTGTTGCTGTTACTGCTGCTCTTGTTGCTGTTACTGCTGCTTTTGCTGCTATTACTGCTGCTCTTGTTGCTGTTACTGCTGCTTTTGTTGCTGTTACTGCTGCTCTTGTTGCTGTTACTGCTGCTCTTGTTGCTGTTACTGCTGCTCTTGTTGCTGTTACTGCTGCTCTTGTTGCTGTTACTGCTGCTTTTGCTGCTATTACTGCTGCTCTTGTTGCTGTTACTGCTGCTCTTGTTGCTGTTACTGCTGCTCTTGTTGCTGTTACTGCTGCTCTTGTTGCTGTTACTGCTGCTCTCGTTGCTGTTACTGCTGCTCTTGTTGCTGTTACTGCTGCTTTTGCTGCTATTACTGCTGCTCTTGTTGCTGTTACTGCTGCTCTTGTTGCTGTTACTGCTGCTCTTGTTGCTGTTACTGCTGCTCTTGTTGCTGTTACTGCTGCTCTTGTTGCTGTTACTGCTGCTCTTGTTGCTGTTACTGCTGCTTTTGCTGCTATTACTGCTGCTCTTGTTGCTGTTACTGCTGCTCTTGTTGCTGTTACTGCTGCTCTTGTTGCTGTTACTGCTGCTCTTGTTGCTGTTACTGCTGCTTTTGCTGCTGTTACTGCTGCTTTTGTTGATACTGCTGTTTTTGTTGCTGTTACTGTTTTTTTTGCTGTTACTGCTGCTCTTGTTGCTGTTACTGCTGCTTTTGTTGCTGTTACTACTGTTCTTGCAGCTGTTACTGCTGCTGTGGAAAATACTGTATATATTTTCCAGAAATACAGTAATTATATGTAAATAGATGGCCATACTGTATTTAATAATATTTATGTCATAGAAAATGGAAAATTTTCTGCACCTGCGCAGAAGGACAGTCGCCATTGTTGTTTAAATTTGGATTAGAACCGTTGGTGTAATGGGAAGAATTTTTTCGTGCTCTAGAGGTTAAAATTGGGCTGACACCTCCCAAATAGGAGACGAAATTGTTGGATGTGCATTACTGCATAACTTGAGATATCAGGCGACAGGACAGGACAACTCCAGGAACCTCAGATAAGCTGTCTAATTTATGTTTAAATTCTGGCCAGTAAATTTTTCATAAATGTAGGCAAAAGGGGGGAGGGGGTCCTGTACATGACACATTAATCTCCAGTCAAATTGGTGAGTGTTATGATTAAGATATATTCTCCTTCTGTTATATAAATGTGTATAATATATTATATATATATATATATATATATATATATATATATATATATATTATTTTTTTTTATTATCACACTGGCCGATTCCCACCAAGGCAGGGTGGCCCGAAAAAGAAAAACTTTCACCATCATTCACTCCATCACTGTCTTGCCAGAAGGGTGCTTTACACTACAGTTTTTAAACTGCAACATTAACACCCCTCCTTCAGAGTGCAGGCACTGTACCTCCCATCTCCAGGACTCAAGTCCGGCCTGCCGGTTTCCCTGAATCCCTTCATAAATGTTACTTTGCTCACACTCCAACAGCACGTCAAGTATTAAAAACCATTTGTCTCCATTCACTCCTATCAAACACGCTCACGCATGCCTGCTGGAAGTCCAAGCCCCTCGCACACAAAACCTCCTTTACCCCCTCCCTCAAACCCTTCCTAGGCCGACCCCTACCCCGCCTTCCTTCCACTACAGACTGATACACTCTTGAAGTCATTCTGTTTCGCTCCATTCTCTCTACATGTCCGAACCACCTCAACAACCCTTCCTCAGCCCTCTGGACAACAGTTTTGGTAATCCCGCACCTCCTCCTAACTTCCAAACTACGAATTCTCTGCATTATATTCACACCACACATTGCCCTCAGACATGACATCTCCACTGCCTCCAGCCTTCTCCTCGCTGCAACATTCATCACCCACGCTTCACACCCATATAAGAGCGTTGGTAAAACTATACTCTCATACATTCCCCTCTTTGCCTCCAAGGACAAAGTTCTTTGTCTCCACAGACTCCTAAGTGCACCACTCACTCTTTTTCCCTCATCAATTCTATGATTCACCTCATCTTTCATAGACCCATCCGCTGACACGTCCACTCCCAAATATCTGAATACGTTCACCTCCTCCATACTCTCTCCCTCCAATCTGATATTCAATCTTTCATCACCTAATCTTTTTGTTATCCTCATAACCTTACTCTTTCCTGTATTCACCTTTAATTTTCTTCTTTTGCACACCCTACCAAATTCATCCACCAATCTCTGCAGCTTCTCTTCGAAATCTCCCAAGAGCACAGTGTCATCAGCAAAGAGCAGCTGTGACAACTCCCACTTTGTGTGTGATTCTTTATCTTTTAACTCCACGCCTCTTGCCAAGACCCTCGCATTTACTTCTCTTACAACCCCATCTATAAATATATTAAACAACCACGGTGACATCACACATCCTTGTCTAAGGCCTACTTTTACTGGGAAAAAATTTCCCTCTTTCCTACATACTCTAACTTGAGCCTCACTATCCTCGTAAAAACTCTTCACTGCTTTCAGTAACCTACCTCCTACACCATACACTTGCAACATCTGCCACATTGCCCCCCTATCCACCCTGTCATACGCCTTTTCCAAATCCATAAATACACACAAAGACCTCTTTAGCCTTATCTAAATACTGTTCACTTATATGTTTCACTGTAAACACCTGGTCCACACACCCCCTACCTTTCCTAAAGCCTCCTTGTTCATCTGCTATCCTATTCTCCGTCTTACTCTTAATTCTTTCAATTATAACTCTACCATACACTTTATCAGGTACACTCAACAGACTTATCCCCCTATAATTTTTGCACTCTCTTTTATCCCCTTTGCCTTTATACAAAGGAACTATGCATGCTCTCTGCCAATCCCTAGGTACCTTACCCTCTTCCATACATTTATTAAATAATTGCACCAACCACTCCAAAACTATATCCCCACCTGCTTTTAACATTTCTATCTTTATCCCATCAATCCCGGCTGCCTTACCCCCTTTCATTTTACCTACTGCCTCACGAACTACCCCCACACTCACAACTGGCTCTTCCTCACTCCTACAAGATGTTATTCCTCCTTGCCCTATACACGAAATCACAGCTTCCCTATCTTCATCAACATTTAACAATTCCTCAAAATATTCCCTCCATCTTCCCAATACCTCTAACTCTCCATTTAATAACTCTCCTCTCCTATTTTTAACTGACAAATCCATTTGTTCTCTAGGCTTTCTTAACTTGTTAATCTCACTCCAAAACTTTTTCTTATTTTCAACAAAATTTGTTGATAACATCTCACCCACTCTCTCATTTGCTCTCTTTTTACATTGCTTCACCACTCTCTTAACCTCTCTCTTTTTCTCCATATACTCTTCCCTCCTTGCATCACTTCTACTTTGTAAAAACTTCTCATATGCTAACTTTTTCTCCCTTACTACTCTCTTTACATCATCATTCCACCAATCGCTCCTCTTCCCTCCTGCACCCACTTTCCTGTAACCACAAACTTCTGCTGAACACTCTAACACTACATTTTTAAACCTACCCCATACCTCTTCGACCCCATTGCCTATGCTCTCATTAGCCCATCTATCCTCCAATAGCTGTTTATATCTTACCCTAACTGCCTCCTCTTTTAGTTTATAAACCTTCACCTCTCTCTTCCCTGATGCTTCTATTCTCCTTGTATCCCATCTACCTTTTACTCTCAGTGTAGCTACAACTAGAAAGTGATCTGATATATCTGTGGCCCCTCTATAAACATGTACATCCTGAAGTCTACTCAACAGTCTTTTATCTACCAATACATAATCCAACAAACTACTGTCATTTCGCCCTACATCATATCGTGTATACTTATTTATCCTCTTTTTCTTAAAATATGTATTACCTATAACTAAATCCCTTTCTATACAAAGTTCAATCAAAGGGCTCCCATTATCATTTACACCTGGCACCCCAAACTTACCTACCACACCCTCTCTAAACGTTTCTCCTACTTTAGCATTCAGGTCCCCTACCACAATTACTCTCTCACTTGGTTCAAAGGCTCCTATACATTCACTTAACATCTCCCAAAATCTCTCTCTCTCCTCTGCATTCCTCTCTTCTCCAGGTGCATACACGCTTATTATGACCCACTTCTCCCATCCAACCTTTACTTTAATCCACATAATTCTTGAATTTACACATTCATATTCTCTTTTCTCCTTCCATAACTGATCATTTAACATTACTGCTACCCCTTCCTTTGCTCTAACTCTCTCAGATACTCCAGATTTAATCCCATTTATTTCCCCCCACTGAAACTCTCCTACCCCCTTCAGCTTTGTTTCGCTTAGAGCCAGGACATCCAACTTCTTTTCATTCATAACATCAGCAATCATCTGTTTCTTGTCATCCGCACTACATCCACGCACATTTAAGCATCCCAGTTTTATAAAGTTTTTCTTCTTCTCTTTTTTAGTAAATGTATACAGGAGAAGGGGTTACTAGCCCATTGCTCCCGGCATTTTAGTCGCCTCATACGACACGCATGGCTTACGGAGGAAAGATTCTTTTCCACTTCCCCATGGACAATAGAAGAAATAAAAAAGAACAAGAGCTATTTAGAAAAAGGAGAAAAACCTAGATGTATGTATATATATATATATGCATGTGCGTGTCTGTGAAGTGTGACCAAGGTGTAAGTAGGAGTAGCAAGATATCCCTGTTATCTAGCGTGTTTATGAGACAGAAAAAGAAACCAGCAATCCTACCATCATGCAAAACAGTTGCAGGTTTTTGTTTCACAGTCATCTGGCAGGACGGTAGTACTTCCCTGGGTGGTTGCTGTCTACCAACCTACTACCTATATATATATATATATATATATATATATATATATATATATATATATATATATATATATATATATATATATATATGCAATAAGATCACAGTAAACAGGTGATTTCAGAATATGCAAAACAACCACTCTGAAAGAATAGAGAAATTCCAAGCGCTTTCGTGACTACTCACATTATCAAGGAACTATGAAAGTGAAGCATCCAAAGAAGCTATATAAGGGGTCTGGCCAGCACCTCACTATCAGATCCCACAACGGTTAAACACCTGACGAGCGCCGACCCAACTTGGATAGGTCCTTTGCACAACTCACCCACAAACTATTCTACCCAAGAAAATTTAAAAATTATTTGTCCAGTGTATTATTAAATTCTTCCCAAATTCTATTGATTATAAATGGATCTAATTTATATAAACCAAAGGAAATATTCATATTATTGTCAAAACTGCTTTTTATGAAACAAGATTCAATTATATTCCTGTCGACCATGGACTTGCTTGATACTACTTTCTCAACTTTTTGAAAATCAATTGGATGGTTAAAATCTCTTACATGAATAAATAGAGCATTGGAAACGTGTCCAGTTCTAATGCTATATTTATGTTGTTTTAATCTTAGTTCGAGATTTTTACCAGTTTGACCGTAATAAACTTTATCGCAAATTTAACAAGGAATCTTATAGACACATCCATCAGCATTTTGGGGGGAATTCTTTATCAAAAGTTTTTTTACTGTATCAAGATTTTTGAATACAACTTTAATATTAAAAGTCTTAAGAAGAGAAGGCATATCAACCAAGTTTTCATGGTAAGGGAGAACCAACATATTTTTAGTTGAATAAGGCTGGTTGTTCCTTTTTGGATTGTAAAAAGTATTTCTAGCAACTTTAAAAGATTTATCAATTACATTTCTTGGGTATTTTAAATCATTACCTATTTCATAAATTTTGGATATTTCCTCATCTATGAACTCAGGACTACAAATTCGTAAAGCTCTCAAAAACATTGATGAGAAAACAGACAGTTTGACTCTATCTTGATGTGAGGAATAATAGTGGACATAGGAACAGTTATTTGTAGGTTTTCTGTAAATTTTAAATTTGAATTCATTATTACCCTTAATAATTAAAACATCTAGAAAAGGCAATGAGTTATTTTCTTCAAACTCTTGTGAATCCATGCTGAGTATCATTAATCAAGGAGATTTGTTAGTAAACTGTGTAGATGAGACTGAAGTAGATCTCATGATTAATCAGTATCATGAATTAGAGGAAAAGATTCTTTCTTGTCAGGCCTTGAATAAATTAAAATGTGTAAACCAGGCAGTTGGTCAGTCTGCTCCAACAAATAATATGTCTTTGCCAAAACTCCCAGAACTATGTTTACCTGTATTTAATCCTGGTGAAAATTGGGAGGAATTTTGGTCAATTTTTAAAGCAGCTGTGCATGACAGGAGTGACCTAGCCTGTGTAACTATATTATTTTACCTCAAAGGACAGGTAAGAGAAGATGCTCACATACTCATACAAGCCTTTCCCAATGTAGATGACTCTTACAAGGAAGCAGTTGACTTGTTGAAAGTCACTTATGGTAATATAGAACAAAGTAGGTTGGATCTAGTGAATATTATTGTTAATTTAAAATCTCCAGATCATACTTACAAAGGTTTACAGCAGTTTAGAGTTAAACTTGAGAGCACTCTCAAAACTTTAAGTAATAAATATAATCTGAAGGAATCAGACTGGTTATTGAGTGCCATGATACAGAATAAATTAAGCTGTAAAACACTTGAATGGGTCTCGAATAAATATCACAAAGGTTATTTTGGACTGGAGGAAATAAGACTAGGTCTACAAGAATTAATAGTGCAGTTGCAGACCAGCCAACCAACTCATTTTAAAGATGCAACACATAATAACTCTGAGGTGTCTGTCAAGTTTCACAAAGGGAAAAATTATCCCAATGGTAATAATCAAAATTCATTTCCTAAAATTAGTTGCATAGATGCATATCAAGTAGCAAGAATCAGAAATAATGATTCTCCACAAGGTAAGAAGAATAAGTACCCTCCTAAGAGTAGCCCAGTTAATAAGAAACCAGTCAAAGAAAAGAGAGATTGTCTCTTCTGCAAGGGTACTCATTTTTCTAAGAATTGCAATACATACAATTCATGGAATGATAAAGTTGAAAGATTGGAGGAACTTGACAGATGTATCAGGTGTTTGGGTAATTACAATGTAAAGGATTGTTATGCCAAATTAAACTTCTGTTATCAATGTCACAAAGGAAGACACCATATATTCATGTGTAAAGGTCTATATGATAATGTTGATAATAATGATAATGTTGACAATCGTGACACAACAGTGGCTAATGTAAAAATTGCTGCTAATGTTAATAATGATGGTTTTGCTGAAGTAGCCTTGCCTGTGTTACAGGTAAAAATTGATGATAAAAGGCATAAATCAAAAAATGTAACTGCATTATTGGACCAGGGATCCCAGCGTACTTTCATAAAACTTAAATGTCTTGATGGTATGAAAGTACAGATGGGAGATCCCACAACTTTAAAATTATCTGGTTTTCTCTCGGATAAAATGGCTAAATTGTATGACACTGTTTATGTAACTGTCAGGTTGGGCAATGAAAAAAAACGTGTTAATGCAGTAATTGTAGATAGACTTCCAGAGAACATATCTACAGTAGGGCTTAGTAAAGCTACAGAAAGACTTTCACATAATGTAAATTTAGCACCTTCTGGTGTAAGTGATGATTCTGTAGGCCCAATAAATATTTTGATAGGTAGTGACTATTATGCCTCCTTTGTAAAGGGTATGGTAAAGAAATGTGGTGTCACCCTTTTGAAGACTGCAGGAGGCCATGTAATGTATGGTAGGATTCCTCGTATTAATAATTCTTGACTAGAGGAAACTACAAATACCATAACTGTGTGTCTTACTCATGAAGTTGTACCCCAGTATAATTCTTCCTTAGAGGATGGTGTTGAGCCAGTGCATAAATTGTGGGAATTAGACGGCATTGGAATAAATGTAAATGAAGAAAGTCCAGACGATTCTTTTACTCAGGAGCAATGCCTGAGAGATGTAAAATTTGACTCTGGACAATACTGGGTACGTCTTCCGTGGTGACTGAACCATCCAGAATTGCCCACTAATTACAGAATGGCATATGGGCAGTTAAAGGCTCAGCTCCACAAACTGAGTAAGACACCAGAATTGTTAACTGCCTATAATTATATAATTGCAGTTAATTAATAAATTTATAGAAGAGGTACCTCCTGAGCAAGCCAAAATTTATGGTCACTATTTGCCACATCACGGAGTGAAGAAGGATTCTAAGACCACTCCTCGGAGAATTGTGTTTAATTGTAGTGCCAGGAGTAACAAAAATGTACCTAGTTTAAATGACTGTTTGATGACAGGTCCGTCGTTGACGGAAAAAATAGGAGATATCTTATTAAATTTCAGTGTGAAGCATTATGCCTTTACGGCTGACATAAGTAAAGCTTTCCTAAGAGTGGGTTTACAAGAGGCTGACCGGGATTGTACCCGCTTCTTATGGCCTGAGAATCCTAGTGACCCACTTAGCCCTCTGAAAACCTTTCGCTTTAGGAGCGTATTATTTGGTGCTACATCCAGTCCGTTCCTACTTCAAGCGACGATAAATGCACACCTTAAACGTATGGAAAGTCCATTGAGTAAAGTAATGAGCAAACAATTTTATGTGGACAATTTCCTGGGTGTGACGTCAACTGAAGAGGAACTGTTAATGACTTATGGAGAGACTAATAAAATAATGCAAAGTGCAAATATGCCTCTGAGGGAATGGAATAGTAATTCGTCCAAATTAAAGGACAAAATAAGTAAAGATTACCAAAATGTAGTAATGTACTGGGTTTAACTTGGGATACTGAGAGAGATTTGTTAATGTTAAAACCTAATAATTACAGTATGGCCAATAAAGTTTTGCTTGCTGAAGTTTCCAAATGTTTTGATCCACTAGGTTTAGTGTCACCCCTTACTATAAGAGGGAAATTATTAATTCAGGAAGCATGGAAACTTAAATGTGCTTGGGATGAAATTCTACATGAGGAATTCATTAACAGGTGGGATGAATTAATTGGTGATTATGAGAAAATTCCAATGTTGGAGTTCCCATGCCAGGTGGCCAATCCAAATGGGAAAAATGTACTCCACATTTTTTGTGCTGCTTCAAAATTGGCATATGGAGCAGTTGCTTACCTTCACTGTAATAGTGTTATTTCTCTTGTTATGTCTAAGGCTAAAGTGTCTCCAATTAAATCACGTACCTTGCCTCAGTTGGAATTAACAGCCATTTATGTAGGTGTCAAATTAGCTAATTATATAAGAAATAAGTTGCAGGAGATAAATATTAGCAACACTGTAATTTGGTCTGATAATGAGGTATCCTTACAATGGATTCGTAATGGAAACAGTAAAATTGTGTACGTACAAAACAGAGTCGCTGAAATTAATCAGATGCAAGAGAAGTATAATAGTTTGGGTCAGCATATGTTAACATTTAATCATATACCTGGTGAGGAGAATCCAGCTGATTTCTTGTCTTAAGGTTTATCTTATGCTAAATTTGTAAATGTTGTATCATGGTTTAAAGGACCGAGCTGGTTGGTAAATAAAGCTAATTGGCCTGTACAAAAGGCGTATATTGCTCCTGTTGAAATTACTGTGACCACCGCTCCAGTAGTTTGTCCTCCCTTAGCCATTGATATAAATAGGTATTCTTCTTTACCCAAACTAATCAATGTAACTAAGTTGGTGTTTAAATTTCTAAACAAGATGAATATTTCATTTAAGTTTTCACATCCTCTTGAATATTGGATAAAGAGGGTACAGGAGGAAATCTATGGAAGTGAGATTAAATTGATGATGGAAAGAAAAATTGTGAAAGGTTCCATAATAGAGAAATTGGGGCTGTATTTAGAGAATAATGTAATTAGGTGCAGAGGTAGGTTACAAAATGCTGAATTGGGTGATTATGCTAAACATCCTATCTTACTGCCCAAAACTCATCATCTAACAAATTTAATTGTTCTAAATGCCCATAAAAATGTAATGCATGGTGGGGTACAAGATACCTTAAATTGTATTAGGGAAACTTTCTGGATTCCACAAGGACGGCAAAGTGTAAAAAGGGTGATTAAATCTTGTGTAATATGTCGCCATGTGGATGCCAGATCCTATATGTACCCAGGTCCTCCACTGTTGCCAAATGAGCAATTTGAGTCGTTTAGCAACGAACTCCGCCCGGCCACAGTGTGGAAAATACTGTATATATTTTCCAGAAATACAGTAATTATATGTAAATAGATGGCCATACTGTATTTAATAATATTTATGTCATAGAAAATGCACCTCTTCAGTACAGGAAAGACTGTGCTATAACTTAAATTGCCAGGCATACCATCTAAAGGGGACAAAAAGATACAAAACATCCAGGCCATGGGAAAACCTGGGTAGCCACAGCCACTCAAGAGGGAGAGGTTTTTTAGTGCCAGGAAGGAAAAAAAACTGGCAGGAAATGGCAGAAATCGTACACCAAATCCAGTCATTCCTGGAGTGGAACCACAGTCGATGGCCTCCACTCCAAACCAACAAATACAGATACTAATGCCGGAAAAAAAATCCCCCCCCAGTACCAACAATACCACCAGTCCGATAACATTCTTCTTTGGAAATATACAGGGTCTAAAGCCAGCAACAAACAACAAAATACCTTTCATCCGTGGACTGCTTGCAGAGGCAAAGGCAATGTTCGCGGCTTTCACTGAGACCCACATAAAGGATCACTTGGACAACGAAATATGGATCCCAGGTTACAACCTATACAGATGTGACAGAGTGAACAGGCAAAAGGGGGGGGGGGGGGTTGGCCTGTACATTGCAGAGTCACTTGTTTGCACAGAACTGCTTAATGCCTCAAATGACGTAGTGGAAGTTTTAGCAGTAAAGGTCGAGAACCAAAACCTAGTCATTGTGGTAGTCTACAAGCCTCCGGATGCAACATCCCAGCAATTCCAGGAACAGCTGTTAAAAATTGACCACTGTCTGGAAAATCTTCCAGCTCCTGCACCCAACATCTTGCTCCTGGGGGATTTCAACTTAAGGCACCTAAAATGGAGGAATATAGCAAATAATATTGTTGCAGTAATAACACCAGGAGGCAGCTCTGATGAAAACTCACACTCACACGAGCTTTTAAATCTCTGCACAAAATTCAATTTAAACCAGCAAATAATAGAGCCTACTAGACTGGAGAATACACTAGACCTCATCTTCACTAACAATGATGATCTGATAAGAAATGTCACCATATCAAAAACAATATACTCAGATCACAACATAATTGAGGTTCAGACATGTATGCGTGGAGCCCCAGACCGACAAAATGAGACTAGTCACGAGGGAGCATTCACCAAATTCAACTTCAATAACAAAAACATAAAGTGGGACCAAGTAAACCAAGTCCTAACCGATATAAGCTGGGAAGATATACTAAGCAACACAGACCCAAACTTATGCCTAGAACAGATTAACTCGGTGGCACTCGATGTATGCACAAGGCTTATTCCTCTAAGAAAAAGGAGGAGTAGATGTAAAATAGAAAGAGACAGGCGCTCCCTTTACAGGCGACGGAAAAGAATAACAGAGCGGCTAAAAGAGGTCAATATATCTGAAATGCGCAGGGAGACACTGGTCAGAGAAATAGCAAGCATCGAACTTAAGCTAAAAGAATCCTTTAGGAGTCAGGAATCGCGGGAAGAACTAAAAGCCATAAATGAAATCGAAAGAAACCCAAAGTATTTCTTCTCCTATGCCAAATCAAAATCGAGAAGAACGTCCAGTATTGGGCCCCTACTTAAACAAGATGGGTCCTACACAGATGACAACAAGGAAATGAGTGAGCTACTCAAGTCCCAATATGACTCAGTTTTTAGCAAGCCGCTAACCAGACTGAGAGTCGAAGATCAAAATGAATTTTTTATGAGAGAGCCACAAAATTTGATTAACACAAGCCTATCCGATGTTATCCTGACGCCAAATGACTTCGAACAGGCGATAAATGACATGCCCATGCACTCTGCCCCAGGGCCAGACTCATGGAACTCTGTGTTCATCAAGAACTGCAAGAAGCCCCTATCACGAGCCTTTTCCATCCTATGGAGAGGGAGCATGGACACGGGGGTCGTCCCACAGTTACTAAAAACAACAGACATAGCCCCACTCCACAAAGGGGGCAGTAAAGCAACAGCAAAGAACTACAGACCAATAGCACTAACATCCCATATCATAAAAATCTTTGAAAGGGTCCTAAGAAGCAAGATCACCACGCATCTAGAAACCCATCAGTTACACAACCCAGGGCAACATGGGTTTAGAACAGGTCGCTCCTGTCTGTCTCAACTACTGGATCACTACGACAAGGTCCTAAATGCACTAGAAGACAAAAAGAATGCAGATGTAATATATACAGACTTTGCAAAAGCCTTCGACAAGTGTGACCATGGCGTAATAGCGCACAAAATGCGCGCTAAAGGAATAACAGGAAAAGTCGGTCGATGGATCTATAATTTCCTCACTAACAGAACACAGAGAGTAGTCGTCAACAGAGTAAAGTCCGAGGCAGCTACGGTGAAAAGCTCTGTTCCACAAGGCACAGTACTAGCTCCCATCTTGTTCCTCATCCTCATATCCGACATAGACAAGGATGTCAGCCACAGCACCGTGTCTTCCTTTGCAGATGACACCCGAATCTGCATGACAGTGTCTTCCATTGCAGACACTGCAAGGCTCCAGGCGGACATCAACCAAATCTTTCAGTGGGCTGCAGAAAACAATATGAAGTTCAACGATGAGAAATTTCAATTACTCAGATATGGTAAACATGAGGAAATTAAATCTTCATCAGAGTACAAAACAAATTCTGGCCACAAAATAGAGCGAAACACCAACGTCAAAGACCTGGGAGTGATTATGTCGGAGGATCTCACCTTCAAGGACCATAACATTGTATCAATCGCATCTGCTAGAAAAATGACAGGATGGATAATGAGAACCTTCAAAACTAGGGAGGCCAAGCCCATGATGACACTCTTCAGGTCACTTGTTCTACCTAGGCTGGAATATTGCTGCACTCTAACAGCACCTTTCAAGGCAGGTGAAATTGCCGACCTAGAAAATGTACAGAGAACTTTCACGGCGCGCATAACGGAGATAAAACACCTCAATTACTGGGAGCGCTTGAGGTTTCTAAACCTGTATTCCCTGGAACGCAGGAGGGAGAGATACATGATTATATACACCTGGAAAATCCTAGAGGGACTAGTACCGAACTTGCACACGAAAATCACTCACTACGAAAGCAAAAGACTTGGCAGACGATGCACCATCCCCCCAATGAAAAGCAGGGGTGTCACTAGCACGTTAAGAGACCATACAATAAGTGTCAGGGGCCCGAGACTGTTCAACTGCCTCCCAGCACACATAAGGGGGATTACCAACAGACCCCTGGCAGTCTTCAAGCTGGCACTGGACAAGCACCTAAAGTCAGTTCCGGATCAGCCGGGCTGTGGCTCGTATGTTGGTTTGCGTGCAGCCAGCAGCAACAGCCTGGTTGATCAGGCGCTGACCCACCAGGAGGCCTGGTCACAGACCGGGCCGCGGGGGCGTTGACCCCCGAAACTCTCTCCAGGTAAACTCCAGGTAAACCTGCGCAGAAGGACAGTCGCCATTGTTGTTTAAATTTGGATTAGAACCGTTGGTGTAATGGGAAGAATTTTTTCGTGCTCTAGAGGTTAAAATTGGGCTGACACTTCTTAAATAGGAGACGAAATTGTTGGATGTGCATTACTGCATAACTTGAGATATCAGGCGAGAGGACAGGACAACTCCAGGAACCTCAGATAAGCTGTCTAATTTATGTTTAAATTATGGCCAGTAATTTTTTTATAAATGTAGGCAAAAGGGTGGGGTCCTGTGCATGACACATTAATCTCCAGTCAAAATGGTGAGTGTTATGATTAAGATATATTCTCCTTCTGTTATATAAATGTGTGTGTATATATATATATATATATATATATATATATATATATATATATATATATATATATATATATATATATATATATATAATCATTTATTATTTTTATATATATCATTTATTATTTTTAATATAAAGTCCACAAATTTATATATTTACCAGAATTCTTGGTGATGTATCTTTTATTTATAATTAAAAGGTCCAGAGCAACTTGTGGATATGACAGTGGTAGGTATCGAAGGGAGACATTTTTTGCGACCTAGGTGTCCCAAATTCCTACTTGTCTAACTGATAAATAATAATTATCTTTGTTCATTTACTGTTATGTATATAATGATACATTCAGATAAATGTAATTTTCCACAGCTGCTTTTGTCGTTGTTACTGCTGTTTGTGTTGCTGTTACTGCTGCCTTTGTTGCTGTTCTTGCTGTTGTTACTGCTGCTTTTGTCGTTGTTACTGCTGTTTTTGTTGCTGTTACTGCTGCCTTTGTTGCTGTTCTTGCTGTTGTTACTGCTGTTTGTGTTGCTGTTACTGCTGCCTTTGTTGCTGTTCTTGCTGTTGTTACTGCTGTTTGTGTTGCTGTTACTGCTTGAACACTGAGCAATAACAATGAAAATAAAGCTGCAGAGTCATGCTTTTCAAAGGTGGAAAAACTAAGGTATATATCTGACATCTTCACCAACAACTTCCACTAAACTCACTCAGTGCAAAAGCAAAATAGAGAAAATAGTAAAAATGAAGTCGAAATATTGTTTAATAAAAGCGTGCATGAAAGAGCTTGTTGAATCCCACAGAGAAAAAGAGTGCGTGAGTGAGAGATAGAGCGAGTGAAAAAAATGCGTGATGTCAGACAAGGAGAGCCAAAAAATATTCTATATAATTGCAAGTTGAATATTTGCAACTGAATAAATATCAACGATAAATTTGCAGGCCTGTTTAGGATATATATACATATTTTTTTTTATTATCACACTGGCCGATTCCCACCAAGGCAGGGTGGCCCGAAAAAGAAAAACTTTCACCATCATTCACTCCATCACTGTCTTGCCAGAAGGGTGCTTTACACTACAGTTTTTAAACTGCAACATTAACACCCCTCCTTCAGAGTGCAGGCACTGTACTTCCCATCTCCAGGACTCAAGTCCGGCCTGCCGGTTTCCCTGAACCCCTTCATAAATGTTACTTTGCTCACACTCCAACAGCACGTCAAGTATTAAAAACCATTTGTCTCCATTCACTCCTATCAAACACGCTCACGCATGCCTGCTGGAAGTCCAAGCCCATCGCACACAAAACCTCCTTTACCCCCTCCCTCCAACCTTTCCTAGGCCGACCCCTACCACGCCTTCCTTCCACTACAGACTGATACACTCTTGAAGTCATTCTGTTTCGCTCCATTCTCTCTACATGTCCGAACCACCTCAACAACCCTTCCTCAGCCCTCTGGACAACAGTTTTAGTAATCCCGCACCTCCTCCTAACTTCCAAACTACGAATTCTCTGCATTATATTCACACCACACATTGCTCTCAGACATGACATCTCCATTACCTCCAGCCTTCTCCTCGCTGCAACATTCATCACCCACGCTTCACACCCATATAAGAGCGTTGGTAAAACT